>NW_007053996.1:2992-26378 GCF_000164805.1 Carlito syrichta
GAAGGCTGAGGCGGAAGGATCGCCGGAGTCCAGCAGGTCAAGGCTGCGGTGACCGGGAGCAGCCACTGCACTCCAGTCTGAGCAACAGAGTGAGACTCCAACTCGGAAAAAAAAAGAAAATGAACAATCATCTCCTACCATCATCTAATTTACAGTTCATATAAAATGCCACAAATCGCATGAATATCTTTTATAGCAGTTTTTTTCCAGACTAGTATTCCATCCTACATTTGCATTTATTTGGTGATCATGTCTCTAGTTCTCCTGCTTTTTTCCCCTTTAACATTAACTTCTTGAAGAATCCAGGTTAAAATCTGGTAGAATGTCTCCAGTTCTGGGGTTTTTCTGATTAGTTCCTCGTGGTCTTTTTTTTTTTTTTTTAGAGTGGAAAACATCTTTATTTAGAAGGTAAACTAGAGACAGAAAGGAGATTCACCTCCCCAAAGTAGGGGAGGGGGAAACATCCTCATGGTCTTTTAACTTATTCCCTACTCCTGCATTTCAAACTAGAAGTTACGCCTGAAGGCTCATTTAATTTAATACAGTTTAGACATCTTGGGGGTATAGTCCATTCACAATGCCATGTGGTTCATGTAGCACCTCCTCCGGAGGCAAAAGATGGAAATACCCCCATTATGCATGAATGATGGAGTTTGTCACTTGGTTAAGGTGGTGAGGACCAGGTCTTTCTGTGGTCACAGTTCTTTGCCTTTTGAAATTTCCCCTAAGTGACCTATGGTATGATTCTCTGTCATCATGGGAAAGTCTCCTTCCCTAATATGCTGGAGTTTTCTAATGGTTTTCTAATTCTGTTATTTATTTTACATTCTTAACTGTCTTTCTTCCATGGTAAGAAGAAATTTTCTTTTCTTTTCCTTTTTTGAGTCGGAGTCTCACTCTGTCACCCAGGCTGGAGTGCAGTGGTATGCTCACAGCCACTATAGCCTCCATCTACTGGGCTCAGGCAATCTTTCCCCCTCAACCTTCCAAGTAGCTGGAACCATGGGCTCATGCCACCACGCCCGGCTAATGTTTTTTATTTATTATAGAGACGAGGTCTCACCAAGTTGCCCAGGCTGGTCTCAGACAGGACTCAGGCAATCCTCTCACCTCTGCCTCCCAAAGTGCTGGGATTACACTTGTGAGCCACTGCATCTGGCCAAAAAAAGAAGAAATTTTCTTGCCACCTTCCTTTCTTTTTTTTTTTTGCTTTTTATTTCTCCCCCGTCCCTTTTTAAAAAAAATTTTGTAGAGACAAGGTCTCATTATGTTGTCCAGGCTGGTCTTGAATTCCTAAACTCAAGCAGTCCTCCTATCTCAACCTCCAAAGTCCTGAGATTACAGGCGTGAGCCACTGCATCCAGCCTCTTCCCCCTTTTAAAAGCAACACTATAGATTCATGGATTGTTACTTATTCAATGTGTTATAGTTAATTATATTCATTATTTTTCCTAACACTTAAATCGTCCCAGGTTTGGCCAATAGAACCCCCTTCAAGTTGACTTTTTTTTTTTTTTTTTTTGAGTGGGAGTCTCATTCTGTCACCCAGACTGGAGTGCAGTGGCTGCTCCTGGCCACCGTAGCCTCCACCTGCTGGGCTCCGGTGATCCTTCCGCTTAAGCCTTCCAGATAGCTGGAACTATGGGCGCACGATACCACGCCCAGCTAACTTTTGATTTATTGTAGAGATGAGGTCTTGCCAAGTTGCCCAGGTGGGTCTCGAACCTGTGGGCTCAGGCAATCCACTCACCTCAGCCTCCCAAAGTGCTGGGATTACAGGCTGAGCCACCAAGCCCGGCTCAAGCTGACTTTTGTGACCTTTTGGTGTTTCTGTCTTTGTTTCTTTGTTTGTTTGTTTTGGTTTTTTCTTTTAAACACTTCCTTGTTTCTGGTAAGACAAAATATTCCAGACTCACTTTGTGCTTTTCTGGCACCAGACTTAGACTCAGCCATTTCTGTAAGAGGTCCTGGATCTTCCTGCTGAGGAATGTTCCTTAGAAGCAAGTCATGAAATCTTGCTTCAACAGTCAGAGGAAGGTGAATTAAGCTCCTTCCTTTGAAGGAAAGATGTCAAGTAAATCGCGGACATGTCTGCAAGCTACCACAAGCCTCCTTAAGAAAGCATCGTGTGCAGGGCACTACCTCCCTCGTGTGGATGTAAAATCTTTATGGTAATAATCAAGCAGTATGTGCCCGGCTTAGAAACCTGACCTTATATATGCATAATTTCATATATTTATATAAATATATAAGATATAGGCTATATACAGTATATATACATATAATGTATACATATACAGTATACATATATAGTATGCTACATATAGTGTGTTTGTATGTAAGAGAGAGAGAGAGAGAATGTGTGTGTGTGTGTGTGTGTGTGTGTGTGTGTGTGTGTGTGTGTGTGTGTGTGTCTGCATATATAGAGAGTTATGGACTGAAAGTTCATGTTCTCCCCTCCAAATTCATATGCTAAAATCCTAACCCCTGATGTGATGGTATTAGGAGGTCTGGCCTTTGTGAGGTGATGAGGTCGTCAGCGGAGGGGTTCTTATGAATGGGATTAATGCACTTATTAATATAAAAGGGACCCCTCTGCTGCCCCCTTTCCAATATGTCAGAAGAACAGTGAGAAATCAGTAGACTGCAACTGGGAAGAGAGTCTTCACCATCACCCGACCCTGCTGGCATCTTTGGCTCAGACTTCCAGCCTCTGGAACTGTGAGAAATACATTTCTGTTTTTTATAAGTCACGGGTTGTAGTATTCTGTTTTACCAGTCCAAACTGACTAAGCTGATGACAGATAGGTAGATAGATAGGTAGGTAGGCAGATAGATGGATGGATAGGTAGATAGATAGATAGATGATAGATAGATAAATAGATATAGATAGATAGAAGTCAGAGAGAGAGGAGAGGAGGGGGGAGAGAGAGAGAATAGCTAGGTAGATAGATCTTAAGGGTCTTTACTTTTCTTTTGAAAATAAAAATTTCTATTGAGAATTTCTCTGTGTATGTATCTTCATCTCATTATTTATAACGCAAGGTGCTGCTTCCCAAGTTGGAGTAAATACACCCTCAGCAATATGCTGTAGAAGGCCTTAGGCAGGCAAGGTGTCCAGAACAAGCCAGCTCTTACGGGAAGGACTTTGTGTGCTGGAACTACACAGTGTAAGAGTATTTTCATACTGAGACAACCGCTGATATATTCTTGGAGTAAAGTGTAAAATCCATACATATTTTAAGAATTAAGGGCCAGGTTCACACCTGTAGTCCCAACACTTTGGGAGGCCAGGGCAGGAGGATTGCTTGAGGCCAAGAGACAAAAAATTAAAATCAATAAATATTAAGCATGCAACTTCAAAGCAATGTTGAATTTAGGGCATTCAAAATCAGCTGCTGGGACTATTTCTCCTGCCCTGTCCCTCCCAGACATGCTTTGCTCTTGTCTGCCCTTCCCTAAATTCAGAATGCTCTGTCATGTCCCCAGGACAGTGTGGGACGTGCTGGCTCCAGGGTACACACCTTCTCTCTGTCCCTGAGGAGCTGGCAAGGACTTTTCTCCAAGGGAGTCTGAAGGAATCGCCTGTTCTTGTGTAAGGTATTCCAGTTATGCTGAATGTGGCCCCTTTTGGGGGAACATTTGCCAGGCTATTCCGGGCTCATGTCAAATGTTCTGGGATGGATGTTCCTGATCCATAGTCCTCGGGACCATTTCCAGATTGTGCTTGGTCTTTCTTCGTGTGATTGCCCAATGTCAGGCTCAAGTGCCACTTACCAGTTGATGTCTGCAGTTTTCTCCCTTTATACCCGCTTGGGACACAGACAGTCTGCTGTCCTTGCTGTCCAAGAACGGCGCTTTACGTAGTATGTGCCCTTCATTCCTCAGCCTTCTGTCCTGGCACCCGGCAGACTGCCGATCCCTTAGGAGCGTGCAGTACAACCAGGTGCCAGCAGGGTCACCCACAGCTTGGGCCAGGAGCTTGATTGGACTCGAATATGAAAGTGTGTTTCCCTCACTTGCAATACCCTAGCCAGTGCTGCATAACTCCCAAAGTACGCATCTTGACCAGTGTGAAGAGGTAAACCGAGGCCCAATACAGTTTTAAAGGGTTGATCTGAGCAAACGGTGATTTATGAATCAGGACTCACCAAACCAAGCTGGATCTGGACTCTGCCAAGGGCATGCAAGGCAACGTTCTTATAGGGCAAATATGACAGCGAGGTGTCACAGTTGCTTTTACAGAATACCACAGACTGAGTAATTTATAAAGAAAAAATTTATTTCTCACAGTTCTAGAGGTTGGGAAGACAGATATCAAGGTGCCAGCATCTAGCAGCGTCTTCAAGTCTTCTTACTGCATCATCCAACAGCAGAAGGAAGGAAGATGAGAGAGAGGAGAGAGAGGAGAGAGAGGGAGACAGAGAGAGAAAGAAAGAAACACAGAAAAAGAAACAGAGAGAGGAGAGAGGGCAACAGAGAGAGAAAGAAAGAGAGAAGAGAGACACAGAGAGAAAAGAGACACAGAGAGGAGACCGAGAGAGAAGAGAGAGACAAAGAGAGAGGAGAGACAGAAAGAGACACAGAGAGAGAAGAGAGACAGGGACAAAGAGAGAGGAGAGACAGAAAGAGACACAGAGAGAAGAGAGAGACAGAGACAAAGAGAGAGGAAAGACAGAAGGAGACACAGAGAGAGAAACAGAGAAGAGAGAGAAAGTGAGATAGAAGAGAGAGGGAGACAGAGAAAAAAGAGAGAAGCGAGAGAGACAGAGAGAGGAGACAGAGAGTGAGAAAGAGAGAAAGAGAAAGGAGAGAGGGAGACAGAGAAAGAAAGAGACACAGAGAGAGATAGAGGGACACATGGAGAGAGAGAAAGAAGAGAGAGAAAGAGACAGAGAGAGGAGAAAAAGAGGAGAGAGAGGGGAGACAGAGACAGAAAGAGACATAGAGAGACAGAGACAGAGAAAGAAAGGAACAGAGAAAAAAAGAAGAGAGAGAAAGTGAGAGACAGAAACAGAAAGAAAAAAGAGAAAGTAAGAGAAGAAAGAGAAAGCAAGAGAGAAAGCGACAGAGAAAAAGAGAGGAGAGAGAGAAGAGAGAGACAGAGAAAGAGAGAGAAAGTGAGAGAAAGAAAGAGGAGAGAGAGAAAGAGAGAGAATCCCCAACTCACAACCTCAAACCCTTTTATAATCAGCATTAAACGGTTCATAAGGGCGGAGCCCTCCTGACTTCATCACCTCTCAAAGGTCCCACCTGTTAACATTGTCACATAGGGGACTTAGTTTCCAGTACATGTTTCTGGGGGACACATTCAAACCATAGCAAAAAGCAGATAAAATACTTGATTGCTACAGTTATGCAATTGCCTTATTCAGTCAATTACTGGAAATTTCCTAGTAATTGACTACAGTTATGCAATTGCCTTATTCAGTCAATTACTGAAAATTTCCTAGTTACATAAGTTAGATGGTGACTTCTGACAGGCCAAGCTTAAGTTTCATTTCAATTTAATACAGGTATTTACAAGAAGTAACCCAAGTTAAGTTTCACTTATGCTTGCAAATCAAGCAAGGCCAAGGCTGCCTCCGTGTCTTCACTGGCCTTGTCTCAGAAATTCTTCAAGCCTGTTTAATTTGCTTTAACACCAATAATAATAAAGCCAGGGCCTTCAAAAATGCTTTTTGTGAAATAAATATTATTTACCTAAAACATCATGTCAGTATAGGGAAAGTCAGAGCTGTGTTGGACCACATTATACTAACTGTATGAGTGGCGTGGTTTTAATTTTTAACTGCATAGCAGGGGAAGAAGGGAGGAACTGTCTCTTCAGTGCTCAGGTTCTCTGCTGATTTTCAGGAGGCTCTGACCAGGCGTGCCCCCATACCTCACCAAGGTGACACTCAGGTCAGCCCTGGTGTGATCACACTCTGTGTGCTCTGGAACGATTAGAGAAGCCACAAGTTTGGGAACATGCCCACATTTCCCTTCAGTGTAACCCTTTGTTGGAAATAGACTTGGGGTCTATCACCTTGGGATGACCATGATTAGGTACTACTAACGATGAGAACTAAGTGCACACGTCACCCCAGTTCCTGACCATGAACGAGGGCCTGTGGCAGAGGCTGTGAGTTCTGCTCTCTCACAGGGGTTTAAACTGGGTCCACGAAAGTGGATGGAGGAAAATATGTCTTCATTTTCACTCACCTTGAAATAAATTCAGCATCTTGTTTCATTATGAATGTAGGCAAGAAACTGCAGTAATTTTTCTCTGTTATCTACTAGTGAAATCACAGATATTTTCAGATCCAAATAAGTTGCTAGAAACATCTAGAAATATCACTTCACTCACTACTACTTCAAAATTACTGAGATAATAGATAGACTATATGAGTATTGTATATAAATGCTAATGAGTATTTAGCAACCTCTATATCCTGCATACTTTGCTATTCATCCAGAGATATACATTGTTTTCTCTAATTCCATGTCTACAAAAATCTCTGTCTATGTATTTTAAAAGAGAAAACTGAGTTCATCAGGGACACTTAAAACTCTTTCAAAAAATTATTTCTATCTTAATGACATCAAAGCTGAACCATGACTTCACAATCATTTTCTTTTTAACATAAGTTGTTTTGAAGATGTTGCTCTAATATGCTTTGGAGAAAAAACTTACTTCAATTGGAGGTGAACATTAAAAGTCAGATAATTCTGGTGTTCCTTGAAAGAAGTCTATGTTTGCCTTGTAAAATGGAGAATGGAAGCTGTCATTTCATTTGCAACAACATATATTTGTGAAAGTTATTTTATTTTCTATTATCTACTGTTTTTGTGGGGTTTTTTTACCGCTATGTCTGTGCCTGCTCCCCCACCAGAAGCACCACATACAATACCAACCATCACTGTATCCAGAAGGACTAACACCAATGTCAGGAGCATAAGGTCCAAGTGCTGGGCCTAATTGTCCATAGAGAGGACACGCATGACCCAGCAACCTTCTCACTGGCAGAATCTCCAGCCTGATGGTTGGGCTTTTTCAGTCCACAGGCCACCTGCCATGTGTGCACAGGTAAACAGACTGGACTGGAGAAAGATAAAGCCCCTTTCTTCCAGCCACTGCCTCCAACCAGGTGCGCCTTCCTGCCAGTGCTGTGCATACAGGAGGAGGAGGACCACCTGTTGCCATGTGATGTGCTTGTAAATCGCTCTCAATGGAGGGGTGTGCTGCCTGGAACTCCAGTAGCAACTCAGAGGGAGAGCCAGGGATTGCCCGCTGCCTCCATGAGCTTATTACAGAGGTCAGGAAGACAGAATTTGGAACAGGCAAGTGCACGTTGCCTCACGCTCCCACCTGAAGTCTGGATACAGGTAGAAACTGCTGGTTGGGCCGGGTATGGTGGCCCACGCCTGTAATCCTAGCACCTTGGGTGGCCAAAGCCGGAGGATGGCTTGAGCCCAGAAGTTCAAGACCACCCTGGGCAACATAACGAAACCTCATCTCTTTAAAAAAAATTTAAAATCGCCAGGCTCGGTGGCTCAGCCTGTAATCCCGTGCCTTTGGGAGGCTGAGGTGAGTGAATTGCCTGAGCCCGCGGGTTCGAGACCCGCCTGGGCAGCAAGACCTCATCTCTACAATAAATCAAAAAATCAGTTGGGCGTGGTAGCGCATGCCTGTAATTCCGGCTACTTGGAAGGCTGAGGCGGAAGGATCGCCGGAGCCCAGCAGGCGAGGCTGCGGTGGCCGGGAGCGGCCAATGCACTCCACTCTGGGTGACAGAGTGAGACTCCAACTCAAAAAAAAAAAAAAAAATTAAAAATCAGCGGGCATGGTGGCACATACCTGTAGTCCCAGTTACTCAGGAGGCTAAGGTGGGAGGATCACCCAAGCCAGCAGGTTGAGACTGCAGTAAGCTGTGATCATGCCTCTGCACTCCAGCCTGGGCAATAGAGTGAGACCCCAGCTTGAAAAAAAGAAAGGAAAAGAAAGAATCTGGTGGTTGGGCCTCACTAGAGAAAGCCTCTCTCCCAGTGGGTCTCTATCACTCAGCCTCATCAGCACACAAAGAAGGATATTACAAAGACAGAGATAGCACCTGTTGCCACAGAGTTAGCCCCAGTTGGGCCAGAGTCACAGCACATTGCATGTTAGTTTTGATTTCTTGGCAACCACGAGGGAAGGCCAAGAACACAGTGTTCCTCCATCCACAAGTCCCTGCAATCACTCTCAAGCCGAGGTAGCAGTTTTTCAAAACACTACCAGGGAATGTGGTCTGAAGTATCTCCATCAGCCCTGGAATTAAAATTCAGCTAACATGGGTACGTGAGATCTCTTATTATTTCTTACAACGGCGTGTGAATCTACAATTATCTCAAAGTAAAAAAGTTTATTTTAAAAAATCAAGCTGCCGAGTGTAGTGGCTCCCTCCTGTAATCCCAGCACTTTGGGAGGTGATAGGCAAGAGGAATACCTGAGCCCAGGGGTTCGATACCAGCCTGGATAACATAGCGAGACCTTGTCTCTATAATAAACCAAAAAATTAGCCGGATGTGGTGGCGCACGCCTGTGGTTCCAGTTATTTGGAAGGTTGAGGCAGAAGAATCGCCTAAGCCCAGCAGAACAAGGCTGCGGTGGCCATCCATGAGCGTGCCACTGCACTCCAGCCTGGGTGACAGCGTGGGACTCCAACTAAAAAAATAAAAAAAAAAAAATAAAAATCAAGCTGCTCAGAATTTACTGTGACAGGAAGGAAGAAACTAAAAAAAAAAAAAAAAAAAGAGCAGGGAGGGGAGAAAGCCCTCTCCTGAAAATCAGTTTTTTCCTCAGATGGATTCTTCAGTCACCCTCCACCCATGTAGATGACACTCCACGCCTGGTGGAAGTTTGCGGAACAGAAAATGGCACCTGTTCCCTCCTCTCCTTTCCATGACCACTCTGACAAGGTCCATAATGCAACTGTGAACAGAGCCTCTGGGGTCAGAAGCAAGAACTGGCTCGAGCCGTGGCCTCCAGAGAGGAGGCCTGGGGGTGGGGGTGGGGGATGGGAGAGAGGAAGATCTACTTATCCTGATAAATTCACTGAGACATCTACACGTTACACCGTGTGTGCATGTTATACCTGGTCCCAAGTCGGACACATCCTCCGAAGGCCTTCCTCTGAAGCCTCTCCCATCCTGCCAGTTAGAAGGTGCCCTGCAGAGCTTGGTGACTCTCAGTCCAGGCTGCCATGGAAAAACTTGACAGCTTTTTAAAAAGTGTCCAAGCTCGGTCCCCACTCCCAACCAACTGGTGAGAGTCTTAGAGGGGAAGGAGCCCATGTGGGTAGTTTTAAAAAACTTCTCAGGTGTGTACTCGGGGTTCAGAACCTTTGCCCTGGCACTTCAGGGAGCCCAGGTTGAAGCACCCACCCTAAGAGTAAACTGAATAGTTGACTAAGAAAATAAACACACTTCCACACCTTTTATCTCCTGCTGTCTCCACAGCTCACTGTGAGCTGGGCGGTGCTGTCCCCTGCACCGCAGAGGAGATCAAGAGTGGAACAGCCAGACATTCCCAAGGGCTCCTCTGAGATCTTCAGGTCTGCGTCTCGTGGTTTGACCAGGTCCCCTGAGATGATAATGGGATTGTGCGTGCCCCACCCGAAGCCAAACATGACACCTTTACCTGAGTGCCTCAACCACAATCACCAACAATGTGAACAACAAGTAGCCCAGGGTGCCAGGAAGTCTCTCTCAGTCACAGAGAGTGTCATAGGGTGGGTCGATTTCCTAGAAGATTCCCCAAATTGGGGGTAACAGTTTGCCTCCCTGTTTTTCTAACTTCCTCTTTACTCCTAGGTACATGTTCAAAATGCAGATTCCCAAGACGCAGATTTACAGAAGCAGGATCCCTGGAGTTAGTGTGTGTGTGTGTGTGTGTGTGTGTGTGTGTGTGTGTGTGTGTGTGAGAGAGAGAGAGAGAGAGAGAGAGAGAGAGAGAGAGAGGCATACGGAACCTAAAATTCACTATCTTAGCCCATTTTGTGTGTGGTTTAAGCAACAGACATTTATTTTCCAACATTTTTGGAGGCTGGAAGTCGGAGATCGGGGTGTCAGCAAGGTCCGGTGAGGGTCCACTTATCGGCTGGCACCAGGTGAAAAGATCTGCTTGCCAGCTGGCGCTAAATGAGAGCCCACTTGCTGGCTGGCACCATCTCAAGGTGTCCTCACCTGGCTTGTTTGGCCTTCACAGAAGACAGGTGGATCTTGGAGAATGAGGATAACTTGTTATCATCTTAACCAGATGGTGACTTCACCTAGAACTGCCGTTCCTGATGTGGTTTCATTCTGTAGCAAATCAGTGCATCCCCTGGGGCCCAGCAGGCAGCACTGGTGGAAGAAGGCCTTTATTCCATGTCTGCTCCGAGAGGCTCTGGGATGTGCCCTGAACCTGGCACGCCAGGGCCATGTGCTGTGCCGCAGCTGGGCTTTGGGAGAGGTACAGGGAGGGGGCACACGTGTGGGTGTAAGGGGACATTGAGGTCCCTGGTGGCACCATGTCAGGACCCTCCCACTGCACCCAGGGCTTGGAGTGGGCCCCCTGCCTGAGACCCATCTCAGCCATCTCTGTGAATACAGCTCAGTGGCATTAAGTGCATTCACACAATTGTGCCACGCCCCCACCCTCTGTCTCCTGGGCCTTTTCATGTTCCCAGACTGAGACTTTGCACCCACTAAACGACTCTGTTTCCCTCACTCACAGCCTCAGGGAATCACCACCCTACTTTCTGTTTCTAGGAGTTTGACTACTTGATTGATGGATGGATGGATGGATTAAGTTTAGAGAGAGGGTCTTGTTTAGTTATCCAGAGTGCGTGGTTCATTCATAGCTCACCTCATATTACTGGGTTCAAGGAATCCACAGGGTCTTGCTTAGTCACCCAGAGTGCGGTGTTACAATCATAGCTCACTGTCACCTCAAACTACTGGGTTCAAGGAATTCTCCCATCTCAGCCTCTCATGTAGCTAAGACTACAAGTGAATGTTACTTTTTTTTTTTTTTTAAAGATGGAATCTCGGCCGGGCTCGGTGGCTCAGCCTGTAATCCCAGCGCTTTGGGAGGCTGAGGTGAGTAGATTGCCTGAGCTTGCAGGTTTGAGACCCGGCTGGGCAACTTGGCGAGACCTCATCTCTACAATAAATCAAAAATCAGCCAGGCGTGGTAGCGTGCGCCTGTAGTTCCAACTATTTGGAAGGCTAAGGCGGAAGGATCGCTGGAGCCCAGCAGCAGGTCGAGGCTGCGGTGGCCGGGAGCGGCCACTGCACTCCAGTCTGGGCGACAGAGTGAGACTCCAACTCAAAAAACAAAACAACAAAAAAAAGATGGGATCTCACTATGTTGCCCAGGCTGGTCTCAAATTCCTGGCCTCAAGTAATCTTTCTGCCTCAGCCTCACAAAGCTCTGGAATTACATGCATGAGCCACCGCACCCAGTGTGGATAATATAATTCTTTCAATCCACAAACTGAGATGCCTTTTTATTTATTTGTGTCTATTTATTTATTGCTTTTAGCAATGTTTCTTAGTTTGACGACTTTAGATACCTCATATAAGTGGAATTGTGTGGTATTTGTCTTTTGAGCCTGGCTTATATCACTTAGGATAATTTCCCCAAAGTGCATCCATGTTGTAGATTATGATGGGTTTTCCTTCTTTCTTAAGGCTGAGTAATATTCCATTGAATTATATACTATATTGTCTTTATCCATTCATTCATCAATGGACTCAGGTTATTTCTACCTCTTGGCTTCTGTAAATAATGCTGCAGTGAACATGGTTATGCAAACATCTCTTTGAGATCCTTTTTTTTTTTTTTTGAGTTGGAGTCTCACTCTGTCACCCAGACTGGAGTGCAGTGGCTGCTCCCAGCCACCACAGCCTCGACCTGCTGGGCTCTGGCTATCCTTCCGCCTCAGCCTTCCAAGTAGCCGGAATTACAGGCATGTGCCATCACACCCGGCTGATTTTTTTTTTTTAGTTGGAGTCTCACTCTGTTGCCCAGGCTGAAGTTCAGTGGCACGCTCACAGCCACTGCAGCTTCAGCCTGCTGGGCTCAGATGATAATTTCATCTCAGTTTTCCGAGTAGCTGGAACTACAGACGTGTGCCACCACACCGGCTAATTTTTTGATTTATTGTAGAGATGCAGTCTCACCAAGTTGCCCAGGCTGGTCTTGAACCCGTGGGCTCAGGCAATCCCCTCAACTCTGCCTCCCAAAGCCCTGGGATTATAGGCATGAGCCTCCGTGCCCGGCCCCTGTTTTCAATTCTTTTGGAGAAATATCCAGAAGTGGGATTGATGGATCATACAGTAATTTTATATTTAATTTTTTGAGGAACCTCCATACTGTTTTTCTCCACATCCTTGCCAACACTTGTTACTTTCTGTTTTTGGGGGGATGGGGGTTATCTGGGTTTGTTTGTTTTTAGTTGGAGTCTCACTCTGTTGTCCAGGCTGGAGTGTAGTAGCATGCTCACAGCCACCACAGCCTCGACCTGCAGGGTTCAGGTGATCTTCCGCCTCAGCCTTCCAAGTAGCTGGAACCACAGACGCGCGCCACAACACCTGGCTAAGTTTTTGATTTATTGTAGAGATGGGGTTTTGCCAAGTTGCCCAGGCCAGTCTCAAAACTGTAAGCTCAAGAAATCCTCTCTCCTCAACCTCCCAAAGTGCTGGGATTAAAGGAGTGAGCCACCATGTCTGGCTTTTTGTTTTTTTTAATAGTGGTCATCCTATCAGGTATGAAGCAATATCTCATTCTGATTTTGATCTGCATTTCCCTGAAGCTTAGTGATGTTGGGTGTCTTTTCATGCTCTTGTTGGCCATTTACATGCCATCTTTGGAGGAATGGCTATTCAGATTCTTTGCTCATTTCTAAATGTTTTTTTGTTTTTCTGTGTTTGAGTTGCAGGAGTTATTTGTTACTATATGCTGGATACTGGTCCCTTACCAGACCTATGATTTGCAAATACTTGCTGCAGGTCTGCAGTGTGTCTTTCCACCCTGGGGCTGGTTTCCTTTGCTACACAGGTTTTGCAGCTCCACTTGTCTGTTTTTGCTTCTGTCATCATATGCAAGAAATCATGGCCAAATCCAATGTCATGAGCATTTCCTCCTAAGTTTTCCTCTAAGCGTTTTAGAGTTTTAGTTTGACATTTAGGTCTTCAATCCATTTTGAGTTAGTTTTTGTGTCCGGTGCAAGGTAAGAGTCCAATTTCATTCTTTTGTAGGTAGATATCCAGTTTTCCCAACTTCATTTGTTGAAAAGCTCTTCTTTCCTCATTTTGGTGTCCGGGCAGCGTTGCTGAAGATCATTTGACCATATATGTGAAGTTTATTTCTGGGCTTTCTATTCCATTTCATTGGGCTAAATGTCTGCTTTAGGTCAGTATCATACTGTTGTGATGACTCTAACTTTGCACTGTGTTTTAAAATCAGGAAGAGTGAGGCCTCCAGATTCGTTTTTCATTCTCAAGATTGTTTTGGCTGTTGGTAAGCCTTTGAAATTCCATATGAATTTTAGGTTGGGTTTTTTTTTTTCCATTTCTGTAAAGAATGACATTGGGATTTTGATAGGCATTGCATTGGCTATATAGATCACTTTGTATAACATGGATTTTATTTATTTACTTGTTTATTTGTTTTGTAGAGATGGAATCTCCCTATGTTTCCCAGGCTGGTCTCAAATTCTTGGCCTCAAGTAATCCTCCTGCCTTGGCTTCACAAAGCTCTGGAATTACAGGCATGAACCACTGCACCCAGCCAATATGGATATTTTAATTCTTTTTCTTTTTTTTTTTTTGTGTTTTTTGAGTTGGCGTCTCACTCTTGTCATCCAGGCTGGAGAGCAGTAGCATGCTCATAGCCACCGCAGCCTCGACCTGTTGGGCTCAGGCAATCCTTCTGCCTCAGCCTTCCAAGTAGCTGGAACTACAGACAACACGCTACCACACCTGGCTAGTTTTTGTGATTTATTGTAGAGATGAGGTCTCACCAAGTTGCTCAGGCTGGTCTTGAACCTCCAGGCTCAGGCAATCCTCTCACCTCAGTCTCCCAAAGTGCTGGGATTACAGGCTGAGCCACCTTGCCCAGCCGGATATTTTAATTCTAATCCACAAACATGAGATGTCTTTTTATTTATTTGTGTCTAATTGCTTTTAGCAATGTTTTATAGTTTTCCATGTACAAGTCTTTTACTTCCTTGGTTAAGTATTTTATTCTTTTTGATGGTATTGTAAATGGGATTATTTTATTAATTTTATTCTCAGATTAATATATTGTTAGTGTTTAGAAATGCAACCAACCTATGTGTGTTGAGTTTGTATCCTGCAACTTTGTGAAATTTCTTTATTAGTTCTAGCAGTTTTTTATTTTTCTGAAATCTTTCAGATTTTTTTACATATGAGTATTAGTTTATATCATCTGTAAGCAGAGATAATTTTTCTTCTTTATTTCCAATTTGCATACCTTTTATTTCTTTTTCTTGCTTAATTGTTCAGGATAGGTTATCAGCAGTGTGTCGAATGGAAGTGTAGAAAATGGATATGTTTGCCTTGTTTCTGATCTCAGAGGGAAAGTTTTCAGTTTCTCACTATTAAGTATGCTGTCAGCTATGGCCTTTATTATGTTAAGGTAATTTCCTTCTGCTCCTTATTTGTTTTTGTTTTATTATTTTTCTTTTTTTAGACCTTTTATTATAAATCACTGTTACCTCATTTGGTGAATGATCTTAATCATGAAAGAATGTTTAATTTTGTCCAATGTTTTTTCTGCATCAGTATAGATGATCATGTAGTTGTATTCATTCTGTTTATGTAGATTTTTCAAAGTAAATGTTATTGTCTATATTTAAGGTATACAACAAGATGTTTCAAGTGACATATAGATAGTGAAATTGTTACTATTGTGGATTAAATTAACATATCCATCATTTCACAGTTTCCACAATGACTGATTTTTCTGTGTTGAACTATCCTTGCATCCCAAGAGTAAATCCCACTTGTCATGGTGTATAATATATATATATATATATTTTTAATTATTATTTTTTTTTTTAGTTGGAGTCTCACTCTGTCACCCAGACTGGAGTGCAGTGGCTGCTCCCGGCCACCGCAGCCTCACCTGCTGGGTTCCAGCGATCCTTCTGCCTCAGCCTTCCGAGTAGCCGGAATTACAGGCACGTGCTACCACGCCCGGCTGATTTCTTGATTTATTGTAGAGATGAGGTCTCCCTGCCCAGGCAGGTCTCGAACCTGCGGGCTCAGGCAATCCACTCACCTCAGCCTCCCAAAGGCACGGGATTACAGGCTGAGCCACCGAGCCCGGCTGGTGTACAATATTTTTAATGTGTTATTGAATTTGGTTTTGAGTTTAATAATATTTTGTTGAGGACCTTTGCATCAATTATTCATCAGGAATACTGGTCTGCAGTTTTCTTTTCTTGTAGTAACTTTGTCTGATTTTGGTATCAAGGTAATACTGGCCTCATAAAAAAATTTGGAAATGTTCACTCCTTTTCAATTTTTTGGAGGAGTTTGAGAAGGAATTGTGTTAATTATTCTTTAAATATTTGGTGACTATCTAAAGAAGTCATCTGGCCCTGGGTTTTCTTTTTGGGGAGGTTTCTGATTACTGATTCAATCTCTCTACTAGTTATATATCCATTATGACTTTTTATTTCTCTATGATTCCATCATGATAGGTTGTATGTTTCTAGAAATGTGTACATTTTTTCTTTGTTATCCAATCTGTTGGCATCTAATTGTTTGGAGTAATTTCTTATGATCCTTTTTATTTCTGCAGCAGCGGTTGTAATGCCTTTTCTTTCATATCTGAATTTTGTTATTTGAGTCTTCTATTTTTCTTAGTCCAAGTAAGAGATTATCGACTGTGTTAATCTTTTTGAAAAACTAATTCTTGTTTTTTTTAAACCTTTTTTTTTTTGAGTTAGAGTCTCACTCTGTCACCCAGACTGGAGTGCAGTGGCATGCTCCCGGCCACCGCAGCCTCGACCTGCTGGGCTCCAGCGATCCTTCAGCCTCAGCCTTCCAAACAGCCAGAACTACAGACACGTGCTACCACACCCGGCTAATTTTTGATTTATTGTAGAGACGAGGTCTCACCAAGTTGCCCAGGCAGGTTTCGAATCCGCGGGCTCAGGCAATCCACTCACCTCAGCCTCCCAAAGCGTGGGATTACAGACTGAGCCACCGAGCCAGGCTGGTTTTTTAAAACTTTTTAAAATGGTTTTTCAATTCTGTTTTGTTTACCTCTGTCCTAATCTTTTTTACTTCCTCACTTCTGATAACTGTGGGTTTCGTTTCTTCTTTTTCTAGTTCCTTGGGTTGCAAAGTCAGGCTGTTGATTTAAGGTCTTTCTTATTTTTTTAATGTAGGCATTTACCATTATAAACTTTCCTCTTAGTAATGTGTTGCTGCATCCCATACGTTTTTCTATGTTGTGTTTTGTTTTCATTTGTCTCAAGATATTCTCTAATTTCCCTTGTGATTTCTCTTTTGACCCATGAGTTGTTCAAGAATGAACTCTGGTTTGGGATGGTGAAGTTTCTGTCTAAATGAGACTGATGACCCGGTGCAGAGCAGGGCTGGGCCCTCTCCATGCGTGGCATGGGCTTGGAAGGTCAGGCTGTGAGAGGCCCACAGTATAGGCAAGGACCTGTGGAGGCCACGGGACTTGGCAAGCATCCTGATTGCTACCTCCACTTGAGGCTTTGTGAGTATGCGTGGTTTTTATCCAGACAACGTCCTGGTTGTGGTGCAGTGACTATTTCCAGAGCAGGGCACAGCTGAGGCTACACCTGTTCCTGTGCCCAGAGATAACCAGCCTAGATGAAGAGACGGTCTGTAGAGTGGCCCACCCAAGGGCTCCCAGGCTCCGGAGGTCTAATATTGAGTGGTCACGTCTCAGCGTCCTCCACCTGGTCCTTCCTTAAGAACCACTGCTCTCCATTTTTCTTCCCACTCTCTTCCCTCGTCCCAGGTGCTTGTGTGCGTTATCTCATGGGAGCCTCAGAAAACATGACTGCCCCCATTTTACAGATGAGAGAACTGAGGTTCATGAAGTTTAAGCAACTTATTCAATCGGCGTCAAATACGTAGACAGTTAGTAAGTGGTGGCGACTGGACCCCAAAAGGGGTCTTTTCAAATCTAATACCCAGGTTTCCCCCATTGTAGCTATATCTCATTCATTCAAAAAATAGTGACTATATGCCTTTCCCTGTGCTGGGAGCTCAGGGAACTACAAGGAGAGGCAAAACATGGCTCCTGCATTCAAGGAAACCACTGCCAGGAGAGGAGAGAGATGCCAAACTTGTCATTATAACAGAAAGAAGAAATGCTGCAGCATGAGAACACCAAGGGGAACACAGAGAAGCAGGGATGCCCCCCCCCACCCAGAGCAATGTCTACTCCGGCAAGCCCCGTTCATGCTAAGTGCCCTGCACAGGTGGACTATTTTTTAGTCTTTTATATCGTGTTTTTACTGTGACTTCCCTGTGTTTAGATACATAGATATCATAGTCTGTGGTATTCAGTGGGTAAGTACTGTGCAGATGTGTAGCTGGGAGCAAGAGGCTACACAATGTACCCTAGGTATGGTGGGCTCTACCATCAAGATCTGTGTAAGAACATTCTATGATGCTTGCACAAGGGCAAAATCACCTAGCAGCACATTTCTCAGGACACGTTCCTATAATTGAACAATGAATGAATGTATTGTCGTCATCATGGTTATCACGCAGAGGACAAGCTGAAGTTTTTACACTGACCTGGAAACCCGCACGATCCGTCCCCAGGTGCCTCCTGCTTCTCTCTCTCCTGTTTCCTCTCCTCCAGCCGCCCTGACCTCTGTGGTCTTCCTGGAACACACTGGGCATGCTCCCACCTCAGGGCCTTTGCATGTGCGGTTCCTTTGCCAGGATGGCTCTTCCCCAGGTCTCTGCCAGGCTCACTGCACGGTTCCTCTATTTCTGTTCAGATGTCACTTTTCCTGACTACCCTACCAAAAACTGTGAACAGTCCCACTCCAAGTCTTCCCTACTGTATTTCCCTCCATATTTTCTTTTCTTTTTTTTTTTGAGTTGGAGTCTCACTCTGTCGCCCAGACTGGAGTGCAGTGGCTGCTCCTGGCCACTGCAGCCTCGACCTGCTGGGCTCCGGCGATCCTTCCGCCTCACTCTTCTGAGTAGCTGGAACTACAGGTGCACGCTACCACACCCAGCTAATTTTTTGATTTATTGTAGAGATGAGGTCTCACCAAGTTGCCCAGGTGGGTCTTGAACCCACACCTCCACATTTTCAATTACCATCTACTATAGCATATAACTTGGTTTTCTTATTTATCTGTTTCCCTTAATTAAGCCCCACAAGGGCAGGAATTTTTGCCTGTTTCAGTCACTTCTGTAATCCCAGAATCTGCAGTGGTAGCCCAGAGTAGGCACTCAGTAACTGTTGAGTAAGTGTGCCAATAAATAAATCAATTAATCAATGGCAATTCACCACTGACACTCCAACATCTCTGGCAACATCATCGTCGTCATCATCATCATTATTATTATTTGAGCTGGGGACTCATTCTGTCTGTCACCCAGACTGAAGTGCAGCGGCACAATCATGGCTCACCACAGCCTCCAACTCCTAGACTCAAGTGATCCATTCTCTTCAACCTCCCAAGTGTCTGGGACTACAGGCACCACCATGCCCAGCTAACTTTTTTTTTTTTCTTCCAGAAATGAGGTCTTGCTATGTTGTCCTGGTGGTCATGATCTCTTGGCCTCAAGCAATCCTCCTGCCTCGGCCTCCCAAAGTGTTGGGATTACAGGTGTGAGCCCGGCCTCTGACTTTATTAAATGTCTCTCACAATTGTGATGACTATGATTTCAGTACTGGCAGACATACAACTCATCTATTGAGTGTGTACAAAATGCAAACACTCCGTTGGAGACAGCTACACAGTGACATATGAGACAAGGCAGATCCCTTGTGGTTTGACCAGAAACGGAATATCTGAAACTGAGACCATTCCAGAAAGTCCAGAAACACAGTTCCTATTGTCTTGGACAGAAATCTGCAAAAAAGCAGCAGGAAGAACGTGTTGCGGTTGCCTTTATAGCCAGGCGGCCTGGACGGGATCCCCTGAACTTGACCTATATGCTGGGTCTGAGGACAGTCTGTGAAAACGGTCAAAGTTCATGTCGATCATTCAAAAGAACACCGGTTGTTAGACCCCAAAGTCCTAAATCCGAGAGACCACCAAAGAGCCAGCTCCGATGTAAACACACAAGGGTCTTTATTCAGGCTCGAGTCTGGGCTCACAAACTGAAACCGACACAGCGGCTCGAGAATGAGAGCCCCGACCTAGTAGAGCAAGTAGTTTATATACACAGTTATGAGGGAGGGACTGGGCATGACCAGCTTTTCCTAGGCTTGAGATGTTATCCAATTAGAAGAAGGCATGACATAGAAAATGAAGTCCACGGACTTCATAATTAGTTCTGAATTAGGTCCGCAGTGATGTCAGGGGACAGGAGAGCTTGAGATTAGTTGGTTCGTTTTTGATTTGTGCAGGCGTGGGCTCGGGCTCAGTTGCCTGTGATTGACTACTAACAGCCAAACGGGCAGAGTGGAGGTAGTTAAGCCTCCTGGAATGTTAGATAAGCTACGGTTTACAGTTAGCTTCGGTGGTACCAGCAGGTTTGAAACAACACAGAGCCCACCAGAAGAGTGGCTGGCGCCACAGAGCCTACCATAATTTAAGCAAAGGAATGTCTGGGAGGGGCTTATTGCTTAACATTCACACACTGCCAGCAGTGGTTGCAGAAGCAGAAGAAGCTGGTTATTTCATTTAACATGGTTATTATGGGACAAACAAAAACTTAACAAAGTTCTAAGTACAAACACTGCAAATATTTTGTAACTTTACGGTCACAGTTACTACAAGGTGCCTTACATATGCCTAGCTTTACAGGGTTTGAGGTAGGGATTTATAAAATACAGTGAACGTGAGGTAGGAATTCATATAGTAAACGTTACTTTCATAGCAAGTATAGTTCTTTTGAGTCCTTTGAGCCTCTCATGGTTAATCAATAGCCAGGTACTTCTGCCAGTAACTGAAGAAATGTGTTCCTTTGTTTTCATGGAGAAATGTGCCTCTTTCCTGTGCTTCTGTTAACTTTTGCAGTCGTGCTTGTGAACGCTTTCCTGTCAATGTTTTCTGTGATTGTGTCAATTTGGAGAAGAAAGCTATGTAGACATTAGTTTCTCAAGATTTGCATAATCAAACAGTACTTTTATTTCCCCTCACAAACATGGCACTACTTGTCCTTATCTTGCTTGAAACAGCACTAACACAGGGAGTGGTCCACCCAGTGTGACTTCTCCGCCCAGGTGTTAATTCTAATCTTTACTCCCAAACTGAGGGTATTTAAACAGAAACTCCATAGAGTTTCTCACACCATGCAAATACCACAGCTAGTTTTAGATGGTCTGGGTGGGATCAGATTTTTCACCCACAATGCGATGAAACCCACCTGTGGTAACCAAATCTTCCCACAGAACAAAACAAACCTGAATGTGTCTAGCTGCAACAGTCAAGGGCAGGATTCTGGAGCTTTGTTTTTGGGCGGAAAATTCTTGTCTGTCATGGCCTCCACCCACCCACCCCAGCCTAGGTATGGTTTCTGTGTTTTGTTCTCCCAAAGTAGCCCTTTGTGTTACTTAGCATGCTGTATTTGCATGGTTGGTTGTGATGGATCTGTCTTCCCTCACTGTAATGTAAGTTCAGCAAGGTACTGATACTTCTGAGTCACGCTAGCTACAGCATCCAAACGCTTTACTCAGAAAGTGCTCGGTAAATGTGTGTGTTGACAACAGACTGATCACTTTTTAGCTGTGATTTAAGGCATGAAGAAATAAAAGGAACTCCCAATCTAACCAGAACTCCTTTATCCCAGCCTAACTCTGCCCCATCTAGGCTTGTGACTCTAGGAAAGTAACTCTACCTCTCTGAGCTTCTATTTCTCCACCTGCAAAATAAAAATGATGATGATAATTTCCTTTGAGGCATTTCTCAGAAGTAAATGAGATTATCAACTTGTAAGTGCTTAGTGGGGACTTTATGCACATAACCCAGATTTAAGTGGCAAACATTTTAGCATTAATGCTATTAAAGAATCATTTGGCAAAAAATAAGATGAGAGCAGGGTGCGGTGGCTCACACCTATAATCCCAGCATTTTGGGAGGCAGAGGCAAGAGGATTGCTTGAGGACAGGAGTTTGAGACCAGCCTGGGCAGCATAATAAGACCCTGTTTCTTTCTCTTTCTTTCTTTCTTTCTCTCTTTCTTTCTCTCTCTCTCTCTCTCTCTCTCTCTCTCTCTCTCTCTCTCTTTCTTTCTCTTCCTTCCTTCCTTCCTTCCAGACAGAGTTTCACTCTGTTGCCCAAGTTGGAGTGCAGTGGCATGTTCACGGCTCACCTCAACCTTAACCTGCTGGGCTCAGGCGATCCTTCTGCCTCAACCTTCCAAGTAGCTGGGACTACAAGGGCACGCCACCATACCTGGCTAATTTTTTGATGAGGTCTCACCATATTGCCCAGATTGATCACAAACTCCTGGGCTCAAGCAATCCTCTCGCCTTGGCCTCCCAAAGTGCTGAAATTACAAACGTTAGCCACCACCCCTGGCCATAAGACCTCATTTCCACAGAAAAAAAAAATTTTTTGAGTAGGAGTCTCACTCTGTCACCTAGGCTAGAGTGCAGTGGTACACTCATGGTCACAGCAGCCTCAACCTGCTGTGCTCAGGCATTCCTTCTGCCTCAGTCTTCCAAGTAGTTGGAACTACAGGTACACACCACTATGCCCAGCTAATTTTTTTATTTGTTGTAGAGACGAGGTTTTGCCAAGTTGCCCAGTCTGGTCTCGAACCCCTGGACTCAGGCAATCCTCTCACCTCAGCCTCCCAAAGTGCTGGGATTACAGATGTGAGCCACCGTGCCCAGTTAAATTTTTTTTTAATTAGCTGGGTGAGGTGGCTTGTGCCTGTAGTCCCAGCTATTCAGGTGGCTGAGGTGGGAGGATCCCTTGAGCCCGAGAGTTCAAGGCTGCAGTGAGCTAAGATTGTGTCACTGCACTCCAGTGTGGGTGACAGAGCAAGACTTTGTCTCAAAAAAAGAGAAAAAAGCGAGATTTTAAAAATTGATGATATGATCATCTATCTCTTTGCATCTGAAGTTTGTGTATTTGAAGAAAAAAAGATATTCATAGGCATGTAGGAAATTGTTGAAGTGGCCACAAATAGACACGTGTTTATTATCTGCTTGATCTTGCTCAAGCAACTTGACACCAAGTGCCTGAGGCCCAGGATTCTGGTTTCTCTTAGTCAAGTGCCCAGTTGGCCTATTCATATTCAATACATAATTACGGAATGAATACCCACCTGACCGGAACCATCGCTACATTTTCTGCAGCTGTCAAACTGCCCTCTCCTTCAAGCACTAGGCATCTGGCCCATGCCTGGGAATTAAATTGCTTTACCTGGATCCAAACTCTGTCTCTTAATACTGATAAATTTTGTTTCCTGTTTGTTTCCTGTTTGTTTCCTGTTTGTTTAGGGTTGTATCAAATCACTGATTCTGTGGATTAGCCAGACAACACCCTGATTTCTTTTTGGTTTGTTCTGTGTCAAAGTCTCACTCTGTTGCCCAGGCTGAAGTACAATGGAATGCTCATGACCACCGCAGCCTTGACCGCCTGGGCTCAGGTGATCCTTCTGCCTCAGCCTTCCTAGTAGCTGGAACTACAGGTATGTGCCACGACACCCAGCTAGTTTTTTTTATTTTTTGCAGAGAAAAGGTCTCGCCAAGTTTCCAGGCTGGTCTCAAACTCCTGGGCTCAAGCAATCCTCCTGCATCAGCCTCCCAAAGTGCTGGGATTACAGGTGTGAGCCACCGTGCCCAGCCCACCAATTTCTATGAGTACCATGACTCTGACTTCCCAGGCATGTGTCAAGGTCAGTCACCTAAGCAGAGATTCCAGGAACTAGCCAATAAGAAAATGTAATCATCATTATGACTTTCAGGCGCTGGGGAGAGGAGGCTGTGAGATGTTGCTTAATGAATGTAGAATTTTCGTTTTACAAGATGAAAAATTCTGGTGGTTGCACAACATATGAGTATACTCAGCACTGCGGAACTATACACTTAAAAAGGCTTGAGGGCAATTTTATGTTGTATATTTATTACCTTGTTTGTAATGGTCATTAAAGTCTCTACCATAACTGGGCTCGGTGGCTCAGCCTGTAATCCCGCGCCTTTGGGAGGCTGAGGTGAGTGG
>NW_007053996.1:26475-33892 GCF_000164805.1 Carlito syrichta
CACTCCAGTCTGGGCGACAGAGTGAGACTCCAACTCAAAAAAAAAAAAAAAAAAGTCTCTACCATACACCAATGAAACCACCATGAAACAAAAATATTAAAGATATTGCATTTTATTTTATGACAGACTGTATAGAAAGCTTGGGGGTGTTATTATCACCCCCGGAATTCTTACAGATATAAGCACAGATCTGTAGAGTCAAATAGAAATAAAACATTTTCTAAATATTTCATATTGAAAACTGAGCTTAAAAAAGGTGTCTGATTCGAGACCCGCCTGGGCAGCAAGACCTCATCTCTACAATAAATCAAAAATCAACCGGGCGTGGTAGCGCGCACCTGTAGTTCCGGCTACTTGGAAGGCTGAGGCGGAAGGATCGCTGGAGCCCAGCAGGTCGAGGCTGCAGTGGCTGGGAACGGCCACTGCACTCCAGTCTGGGCGACAGAGTGAGACTCCAACTCAAAAAAAAAAAAAAAGAAAAGAAAAGATGTCTGAACCAGGTGTGGTGGCTCACAACTGTCATCCTGGCACTTGGGAGGCTAAGTTTTGAAACTAGGAGTTGGAGACCAGTCTGGGCAACAAAGTGAGACCTTGTCTCTACAAAAAAGAAAATAAAATGAATGTCCGCATTATGAAGTAGTGCATGGAAGTTATTAAATACTTGTATAAAATACAGCCAGATGCGATAGCTCATGTCTATAATCCCAGCACTTTGGGAGTCCAAGGTGGGAGGATCGTTTGAGTCCCAGAGTTTGAGACTAGCCTGGGAAACATAGCAAGACCTCATCTCTACAAAAAATCAAAAAATTAGCCAGTCATGATGGCACTGCTTGGGAGGCTAAAGTGGGAGTATTGCCTGAGCCCAGGAGTTCGAGGCTGCAGTGAGATGTGATTGGGCCACTGCGCTCTAGCCTGGGCAACAGAATGAAACTCCAACTCCAAAAAAGAAGAAAAAAAATATTTGTGCAAAATACGTGAACCCCAATTAACTCTGCTTTTGCACCAGAGACAAAGCAAAGTGACTGAGCTGAGATTTACTCTAGCATCTGGGTTTTGAACCAAGGCCTGCAATGACAAATTGAGTTCTCCATTCAGATTTCCCAGCTAAAGTCACAGCCTCTGTCTTCCTACTTCCCAAGGTCATCCAGGATTCACACCCCAACAGAAACAGGATGGGCTTTCAATATTTGTGTTCACCTTCTTTAGAAACTAGAGACAAGTTTCGTCTGACAGTTTTGTCACTTGTCACAGTTAAGCCAGTGTTTTGGGGAGCAGCCTTCTAAAGAGAGATAATCCTAAGCCTTTAAAAATGTCTCATTCAATTTTGCTTCTTAAGACATTCAACATGGCTTGTGGTGCCTTCTTTGTGAAGAGTTTTCTATAGCTGTGTCTACAGCTGCCGTTTCTGTTTTTCTTCCTTCTCTGACTCAGCACTTCTTGATGCCTTTGCTCACAAGCCTCTCTCTCTTTTATTCATTTCTTGAATATATATATACATAATGTTTTGTTTTGTTTTGGGGATCAGAGTCTTACTCTGTTGCCAGGCTGGATGGAATACAGAAACACAATCACAGCTCACCCTAGATCTTCTGGGCTCAGATGATCCTTCCACCTCAGCCTCTCAAATAGCTGGGACTACAAGCATGCGCCACCACTCCCAGCAAGCATTTTTATTTTTTGTAGGTCTTGCTATGCTTCCCAGGCTGATCTTGAACTCCTGGGCTCAGGCAGTCCTCCCACCTTGGCTTCCCAAAGTGCAGGGGTTACAGGCATCAGCCACCATGCCCAGTCTCACTCTGAGCTCTCCATGGGGAGCAAAAGGGATGTGGCTCCCCCTTCCTTGGGGCGCATCTGAGAGAGGGGGGACAGTGGGTCCCATCATCACAGACACAAGTGTCAACTTGCAATGCCAGCCATGCCAGGGACGGTAGGCCACAGGGTGAGCGGAAAGGCTGCTGGGACAGAGATCTTACTGATGAGTGGGTGTCAGTCAACAGGTGAAGAGGCAAGGTCATAACTCTGACGACCGGCCCTCAGGAAGCCCCATCCTTCTGCAAAAGCCCCACCTTCCACAGCGCTCGCTGACCTCCGCTGCCACGTGTCCCATGTCACGTGGTGCCCCATGCAGGGCAAGACAGGCATGATTAGCGCTTCACATCAAGGACGCACAAATGGACTCAGAGCCATGTGGTCAGTCCTGCACCACCGACCAACCCCGCATCCTGGAGTATTGTTTTCGCTCTACTGGTTCACTCACTGTGGTGACCTCCACTCTCCCCTTCACAGAAAACTCTCAGATCCACCTCCCTGTACCCGACTTCCTCTCTTCAGATGCAACTTCACATCAGCTGCTAGACATCTAGAGCTACTGTCACCCAAATCAAACACCTAAGTCTATTCATCTTCTTCTTTTTTTTTTTTTTTTGAGTTGGAGTCTCACTCTGTCGCCCAGACTGGAGTGCAGTGGCCGCTCCCGGCCACCACAGCCTTGACCTGCTGGGCTCCGGCGATCCTTCTGCCTCAGCCTTCCAAGTAGATGGAACTATAGGCGCATGCTACCACACCCGGCTAGTTTTTTATTTATTGTGGAGAAGAGGTCTCGCCAAGTTGGCCAGGTGGGTCTCGAACTCTCGGGCTCAGGCAATCCACTCACCTCAGCCTCCCAAAGGCGCGGGATTACAGGCTGAGCCACCCAGCCTGGCAGAGTCTATTCATCTTCTACAGAAGCCAGTGTTGCTTCAGAGTTTCTTACACTCATTCTGTAATATCGTTCTGTTGGTGACTGGGGCCAAGTCTTGAATGCATTCTTTTCATTTTGCCCTGGCTTCTAGGGGGGTCACTGATCCCCTGAGGGTCCCTTCAAAAAGACCATGCAGCCAGGCGCAGTGGCGCATGTCTGTAATCCCAGTAATTTGGGAGGCAGAGGCAAGAGGATTGCCTCAGCTCAGGCGTTCAAGATCAGCCTGAGCAAAATGGCAAGACCTTGTCTCTATACAATAAAAAAAATTAGCCAGGTGTGTGGCAGATGCCTGTAGTTTTAGCTACTTGGAAGGCTGAGGCAGAAGGATCACCTGAGTCCAGCTGGTCTAGGCTATGGTGGCCATGAGTGTGCCATTGCAATCCAATCTGGGTGACAGAGTGAGACTCCAGCTCAAAAATAAAAGACAACGCATCTGCGTCTCCAATTTCCTCTCCGTTTTCACACTTGTTACATGCATCAATCACAACTGCCAGGCAGCAAATGCCTGTTACTCCTCCTGTACCCAAGATGCATCTTCCCCTCAAGGAGTTTCCAACCAAGAGGGGGAATCAGGCACATCCACCAACTCCAGAGACAGCGATGCAAAGCCGAAAACGCTATGTCCTCACATAGACACTCAATACCTCACATATGGCAGGAGCTTTTCTAAGCATTGAGAAAAAAAGGAAAGAAAACACCACACTTCCATGTTGAGGGGCAAGGGAGGAGGGTCAGCTCCATGAAAGCAGAGCCCATCGTAGGATCTTAGTAAGTATGTGTTGTGTTGCCGCATGTGGTGGCTCACGCCTATAATCCCAGCACTTTGGAAGGTGGAGTCAAGAGAATTGCCTGAGTCTAGGGGTTCGAGACCAGTCTGGGCAACTTGGAGAGACCTCATCTCCACAATAAATAAAAAAATTAGACAGACGTGGTGGCACGCGTCTGTAGTTCCAGCTACTTGGGAGACTGAGGTGGAAGGATCGCCTGAACCCAGTAAGTCGAGGCTACAGTGGCCATGAGAGTGCCACTGCACTCCAGTCTGAGTGACAGAGTGAGACTCCGACTCAAAAAAACAAAAATATGAAACAAAAAATGTGTTGAATGACTGAGCGACAGCCCTTTGGCTTCATGTGGCTTTTTGTGGAGGCCCCTCCCTGGGTGCAAGTGTGGATAGAGGCTGGACTGAGCATTCCTTGCAAGACATATGCTGTGTACTCAGAGTTCTCCCTCTCCTCTCAGACTGATCCACTGTTCTTGGTCCCAACAGGGCCCCTTGGTTCTTTGTTCTCTTGGGATGAATTAATTCCCAAGGGGCTTTGGGGTCCATATGAGAATGGATTTCTGTGCCCCCTCCCCATCTGTCCTCCTGAGTACACATGGATGAACACAGCTTGCTCCGATCCTACAACAGGACTTCTCAGCCATATCCCAAACTTCCAGTGGGCCTGGGCTCTCACCCCAGGATAAACCTTATTCATGTTTCGATGGTGTCTCATCAAAATATATGTTCACATATCTGTAGATAATTTTGCATTTTACACAAAATGTATGTTTACATTTTACGTAAATTAGATGAAATTATACCATACATGTCCTTTTTTTGGGGAGTTGGGATCTTACTTTTTCGCCCAGGCTGGAGTGCAGTGTCACACTCAGGGCCACCACAACCTTGACCTGCTGGGCTCAGGCGAGCCTTCTGCCTCAGCCTCCTGAGTAGCTGGGACTACAGGTGTCTGCCACCACAACTGGCTAATTTTTTAATTTTTGTAGAGACGAGGTCTCACCATGTTGCCTAGGGTGGTCTCAAACTCCCGGGCTCAGGCAATCCTCCTACCTCGGCCTCCCAAAGTGCTAGGATTACAGACATGAGCCACCACACCCGTCATACATACTATTTTTTATCAAGGATACTTTCTCTTTCTCCTCTCCCCCTTCTCGCCCTCCAATGCAACATCCTTCCCTCCATCTCCACCCCGAGTAAATCATATTAACAACCTTGTATCTCTCTGTATCTTTCTCTTACACAGACAATCCTATGTACAGATTTACATATACATATATTCACACATTTTTTTCTCACAATTTTGTAAAAGTGAGCCCATATCTAGTTGCTGCACTTTACTTTCACCACTCAACAGTACAGGGTGAAGGCCAGGTGTGGAGGCACATACTTGTAATCCCAGCACTCGGAGTCTAAGGTAGGATGATTGTCTTGAGGCCAGGAGTTCGAGACCAACCTAGGCAATATGATGAAAACTCGACTCTACAGAAAATAAAAAATAAATGAAATAAAAGTACATGGTGAAAATCTCAGCAAGCCATCTTTTACAATTTCTAATTCATTCTTTTAAAGATCACATTAGATTCCATATAATGTAGCTGTTTCATGTTTTATTTATTCATTTCCTTGATGCATATTCACTTTGTTTCTAGCTCTTAGCCACCATGGAAAATTCTATAATAAACATCTTTGCATGTATGTTTGTGCCAGTGGGGTAGATTCCTGAGAGTGGACTTGAGTCAATAGTATATGCATTTTAGTTTTCAAAAGAATTTCATTTATTTAACAAAAATATACTTAGCTTTTATCATGTGACAGATGCTGTTTTAAGCATTAAATACATATTAATGCATTTATTAATCCTACATTGCCTTCTAAAAAGGCTGCCACACTTCATGTTTCCACCAATAGGAATGACAACATTTTCTCATATCCCACTAGCAAATGGCAACGTGCTTCCTTTTAACTTTTTCTTTTTTTTTTTTTGAGTTGGAGTCTCACTCTGTTGCCCAGGCTGGAGGGCAGTGGCAGGCTCACAGCCACAGCAGTCTTGACCTACTGGGCTCAGGCAATCCTTCTGCCTCAGTCTTCCAAGTAACTGGAATCACAGGTGTGCACCACCACATTCAGCTATTTATTTATTTATTTATTGGAGAGACGAAGTCTTGCCAAGTTACCCAGGCTGGTCTCGAATCCTTGGGCTCAAGCAATCCTCTTGCCTCTGCCTCCCAAAATACAGGGATTACAGGAGTGAGTCACTGCGTCTGGCTCCTTTTAATTTTCGCCAATCTGATAGGGATTAAATAACAGAGTGGGAGGTCTTATCTGAAGTGCTTGGGACAAGTCATGGTTTGGATTTTGGATTTTTTTCAGTTTTGGAATATTTGCATTGCCCTCTGAGTATCATGCAGGCCTCTCTGACATTAAGCAACACACACACACACACACACACACACACACACACAGAGTGAGTACTGTACATAGGGCTTGATCACGTGTGGGGCATCGTGGGAACAGCTGTCAGCATATCTGGCCTACACACATGCCATTTTATGACCCTTTGTGGGCATGCTTGTGTGGGGGAATCTGGGCATGTGAGGAAAATATATCACAGTTGAAAGGGACTAGGAGGGTCTTTTTTTCATTTGGGGACACTGAATCAACTGTGTTGCACCCCTGTGTTTTCAATGCAACCTGTTGCATGAGCTCAAATATGGAATTTTCTATTTGTAGTGTCATGTCAGCACCCAAAAAGTTTCTCATTTTGTAGCATTTCAGACTTTCAGATTAGGAAAGCTTGCCTGTAATAGCTTATTGTTACTGTAGCTTATATTTCCCTAACCTTGGTGAATTTAAGTCTTTTTATATATTTGCAGATCTTTGGATTTGCCTTCCTCTGTATTGCTGGTTCATGTCAATTGCACATTTTCTGTCAGGTTACTGGTCATTTTTCTTGTCAATTTGTAAGATCTTTTTGTGTATTAAAAAAAGCAACCCCTGTCTATCAGATTCTTTATTACTATTTTCGGATCTATTGTTATTGACTTTGTTTATGACTGGTTTTATCTTACTTTTTAAAATGTTTATGTAATCAAAGATTGCCTTTTTTTTTTTTTTTTTGAGTCGGAGTCTCACTCCGTTGCCCAGGCTGGAGTGCAGTGGCACACTTATAGCCACCCCAGTATCGACCTGCTGGGCTTCAGCAATCCTTCCGCCTCTAAGTGGCTGGAACTACAGGTACACGCTACCACGCCTGGCTAAGTTTTGATTTACTGTAGCAATGAGGTCTCACCAAGTTGCCCAGGCTAGTCTTGAACCCACAGACTTAGGCAATCCACTCACCTTGGCCTCCCAAAGCACTGAGATTACAGACTGAGCCACCAAACCCGGCCTATCATTATTTTTATAGCTTCTAAGTTTCTGTTGTCCATGTAGTTACCTAGATTTCTTGCCCAGATTTTAAAAAATTATATCTAAGGTTGTAATTCATCTGTAGTTTATTTTTTTTTTTTTTATTTTTAATTTTTTTATTATTATTATTTTTTGAGTTGGAGTCTCACTGTCGCCCACTGGAGTGCAGTGGCCATTCCCAGCCACCGCAGCCTCGACCTGCTGGGCTCCGGCGATCCTTCCGCCTCAGCCTTCCAAGTAGCTGGAACTACAGGCGCACGCTACCACGCCCGGCTAATATTTTTTATTTATTATAGAGATGAAAGCCAGGCTCGGTGGCTCAGTCTGTAATCCCAGCACTTTGGGAGGCTGAGGTAAGTGGATTGCCTGAGCTCGTGGGTTTGAGACCCGCCTGGGCAACTTGGCGACACCTCATCTCTACAATAAATAAAATAAAAAAATTAGCTGGGCGTGGTAGCGTGCACCTGTAGTTCCAGCTACTTGGA
>NW_007053996.1:34384-40024 GCF_000164805.1 Carlito syrichta
GTGGCTGGGTTCAGTGGCTCAGCCTGTAATCCCAGCACTTTGGGAGGCCGAGGTGAGTGAATTGCCTGAGCCCGCGGGTTTGAGACCAGCCCAGGCAACTTGGCAAGAACTCATCTCTACAATAAATAAATAAATAAAAGTAGCCAGGCATGGTAGCATGCACCTGTAGTTCTGGCTACTTGGAAGGCTGAGGCGGAAGGATCACCTGAGCCCAGCAGGTCAACTCTGGGGTGGCCGTTAGTGTGTCACAGCACTCCAGCCTGGGCAGCACAGTGAGATTCCAACTCAAAAAAAAAAAAAAACTATCTCTGTGTCCACACTGTGTTGATTTGAATGCTGTGGCTTTAAGTTTCTGATTATCTGATAGAGCAAAGCTCCCTTGCTCTTTTTTTTTTTCATTGTTTTCTTAACTAACATCAGCCAGTTATTTTCCCAGTGAGTTGTATGATCATTCTGCCCAATTCCATTTAAAAACCTGTGTTCATTCTAAATGAAACTGCATAAACTCAATGTTAGGGAAATTGACTTTTTCGTGAAATAAGATTTCTTATCCAAAAACATGGAAGGCCTTTCCAGCTATTCAAGTCTTCTGGTTTTGGTCCTTAACAAGGTAGTACAAGTGCTCCCTCTGTATTTTCTATCACTTTTTGCTAGAATTGTTCCTAAGTAATTTGTAGTTTTTGTCAACATTATACATGGAAAAATGTGTTGCCATTCTTATTTTTAGTTCGTTCTTATTAAAGTAGAAAGAAAGCTATTGTTTTCTTTATATCTACCTAGCATCCATCCATCTTAGCACATTCTCTTCATGTGTCCACAATTGTTTTTCCTTCTGAATTACCTTGAGTTTTCTAACTGTACAATCATAACAAAAGACATGTTTTTCTTTCTTCTTTTCTAATGTTTATGCTTGTTACTTATTTTTTTGTCTTCTTGCATTTGCTAAAATATTTAAAATAATATTAAGTCAATGGAATGTTATGCAGCCAGAAAGAAAAACAAAATTACAAACTTTGCAGCAATCTGGATGGAATTAGAGTCTGTAATCCTCAGTGATTTATCACAGAAACAAAAATCTGAGCACCACATGTGCTCACTCATAAGTGGACCTTGAACAACTGTCATAATACTATAAGAAAGGGATTGGCGCCGGGCTCGGTGGCTCAGCCTGTAATCCCGCGCCTTTGGGAGGCTGAGGTGAGTGGATTGCCTGAGCCCGCAGGTTTGAGACCTGACTGGGCAGCAAGACCTCATCTCTACAATAAATCAAAAAATCAGCCGGGCGCTGTAGCACATGCCTGTAATTCCGGCTACTTGGAAGGCTGAGGCAGAAGGATCGCTGGAGCCCAGCAGGTCAGGGCTGCGGTGGCCAGGAGTGGCCACTGCACTCCATTCTGGGCAACAGAGTGAGACTCCAACTCAAAAAAAAAAAAAAAGAAAGGGATTGGCAGTAGTGGGACACTGCCAGGGAACTGGGGGGGCACATAACAACAATAATGGTACTCACACTTTACCTGTATGATGACCACGTATGTATCTAACTGTGAAATGTACCCCACATTTAAAATAATAATAATGTTAAGTAATAAGATAATATTTGCAATTAATTTTTGGTAATCTTTTGTCAATTTAAATAATTTCCTTTTATACCTACTTACAATGTTTATTAGAAACAGCTGCTGCATTTTAGCAATTCTCTTTTCTCCTAAGCCTCAGTTTGTCTAAAATGATGCTTTGTCTTCCTTAGTTTGTCAATTGAATAGATTACTACATTCATGGGATTTGGACAATGAACCACTCTTGCAATTGTTGAATAAACCTTGGTGTTCTTTGTCTTTGACTCTTCTGCTATAATTCAAACTTTGATTAACTAATAGTTTATTTATAATTTTATCTCTAAATCAGTGAGACTAATCTATAATGAAAATTGTAATTAACAAATGTTAATCCATACTTTTTTCTTTCTTATGTTTTGATATTATTATATTGGCTTCAAAACATGAATTTAAAATATTTTTAGATGACTCAGAACAGCTAAACCTGCATTTTTTTTTGAGTTGGAGTCTCACTCTGTCACCAGGCTGGAGTGCAGTGGCATGCTAATGGCCACTGCAGCCTTGACCTGCTGAGCTCAGGAGATTGTTCCGCCTCAGCCTTCCCAGTAGCTGGAACTATAGGCATGCACTACCATGCCCAGCTAATTTTTCTTCATTTATTGTAGAGACAAGGTCTTGCAAAATTGCCTGGGCTCAGGCAACCCTCTCGCCTCCACCTCCCAAGATGCTGAGATTACAGACATGAGCCACTGTGCCCGGCTAAACCTGCAGTTCTAACCAGCACCCAGGTGAAGCTGATTCTACCAGTCCTTGGTACTTAGAGTAGCAGAGGTTTAAGTAATTTAACATTGGGCCAGGTACAGTGTTGTGCACCTCTAGTCTCAGCTACTTGGAGGACTGAGGTGGGAGGCTTGCTTGAGGCCAGAAGTTCAAGACTATAGTGCACCAAAATCGTGCCTGTGCATAGCCACTGTACTCCAGCCTGGGCAACATAGCATGACTCTGTATCCTTAAAAAAGAAATAAAGAGAAAAAAAAAGACTGGGTGCAGTGGTTCAGCCTATAATCCCAGCCTGTAATCCTACAGGGAGACTGAGGTGGGAGGATTGCTTGAGCACATGAGTTCGAGACCAGATTGGGGCGTGGTAGTATGCTCCTTGGGAGGCTGAGGCAGACGGATCGCCTGAACACCTGAGGTCAACGCTGCAGTAAACCAGTGATCATGCCACTGCACTCCAGCCTGGGTGACAGAGTGAGACCCTGACTCAAAGAAAAGAAAAAATAATTTAACATTAGAATTATCAGACCTTTAGAGGCAAATTAAAACTCAGCTACATATGTACAACTATTACATATCAATTTTAAAAAGAAAAAAGCAGGCAGAATCAGTGGCTCACATCTGTAATACCAGCACCTCGGGAGGCAGAGGCAATAGGATTGCCTGGGCCCAGAGGTTTGAGACCGGCCTGGGCAACTTAGCAAGACCTCATCTCTACAATAAATTTTTTAAAAAATTAGCTGGGTGTGGTAGCACACGCCTGTAATTTCAGCTACTTGGAAGACTGAGGCAGAAGGATCAGCTGAGCCCAGCAGGTAGAGGCTGCCGTGGCCATGAGTGAGCCACTGCACTCCAGCCTGGGCAACACAGTGAGACTCTGACTTGAAAAAAAAAAATCAATTTCCCGATTTCTTTTTCTAAGTTTTTGCACTGAATTCATAGTTATTTTATGTTTTGGTTTTACTTTTAAGTTGTGAAACCATCTGAGAACACTGTCCCTCTAAGCACTACTCTCAGGCTCCTGTCCATCACAGGAGAATGTGGTTCCTTTTCTGGGGGTTTCTAGGGGTTTGGGGTTTCCCTTTTACTTACTTCTTCATCTAAGACTTACCAAAGAGTCTCTTCTTTAAGTTCTAATTATTTAAATTTTTTTAGGTCACTCTTATTGTGTATCTGCAGTTTTTCAGCTTTTGATCAGAGAATATGACCTACAGATTCCTTGTTGTGGTTAAAGCTTTCTTTGTGACCAAACATATCAAAAATTTTTTACTTTTATTTTTATTGTATTTTTATGAGAAGAATTTAATTATACATATCAAAAATGTGTATACAACTTTTTCATTTTTATGAAAAGTCCTTATATGTACTATAGCAAATTATTTGATTGTATAATTCAGTTCAACTGAGTAATTTTTTACTAATAAACATTGCATTATTTTGTTGGTCTGAATGCTTTTTTGACTCTTAACTCTGGCTAATTGTGAGAAAAGAATTTTGAAATCTTTATTACAATTGTACATTAATAAAGTTCTTCTTACCTTTATTGCATCTAGCTGCTAAGATATTTGGTGCCTATGATTCTATGATTACCATATCTTTTTTTATTATTATTATTATTTTGAGTCAGAGTCTCATTCTGTTGGCCCAGGCTGGAGTGCAGTGGCACACTCACAGACACTACAGCCCTGATTTGCTAGGCTTAGGGAATCCTTCTACCTCAGCCTTCCAAATAGCTGGAACTACAAGCGCATGCCACCATGCCCAGTTAATTTTTTGATTTATTGTAGAGACGAGGTCTTGCCAAGTTGCCCAGACTGGTCTCAAATTCTTGGGCTCAGGCAATCCTCTCACCTCTGCCTCCCAAAGTGCTGGGATCACAGGCGTGAGCCACCGCACCGTTTTTTTTCTTTTCTTTAGAGATAAGGTCTTACTCTGTCACCCAAGCTGGAGAGGTGGCTTGATCATAGCTTACTGCTGCCTCAGACTCCTGGGCTCAAGCAAGCCTCCTGCCTCAACCTCCCACGTAGCTAGGAATACAAACTTGCACCATACCTGGCTAATGTTTTACATTTTTTTAGAGGCAGGGTCTCACTAAGTTGCTCAGGCTGGTCTCAAACTCCTGGCCTCAAGCAATCCTCCCATTTTAACCTCCTAAGAAGCTGGGATCATAGGCATGAGCCCCGTGCCTGGTTATATCATCTTTAATAATAACTTGGCCTCACCAGGCTCGGTGGCTCAGCCTGTAATCCCAGCACTTTGGGAGGCCAAGGTGAGTGGATTGCCTGAGCCCACGGGTTCAAAACCAGTAGCCCTTGGCAACTTGGCAAGACCTCGTCTCTACAATGAATAAAAAAAAAAATTAGCCGGGTGTGATAGTGCACGCCTGTAGTTCCAGCTACTTGGAAGGCTGAGGCAGAAGGATCGCCGGAGCCCAGCAGGTTGACACTGGGGTGGCCATGAGCGTGCCACTGCCCTCCAGCCTGGGCAACAGAGTGAAACTCCAACTCAAAAAATAAAAAATGATTTGGCCTCATCACTTTATGAGGATGTTCCTTTTGCAGTACCCCAAGTGCTTTTAGCCTCAAGTTTTACCTGGTCTGATACTAATATTACCACTCTTACTTAATCTGTTTCACTTTCCACACCTATAGAATGGTACCCACCTCTAGGATTACTGTGAAAATGTGTCAATGTATGTAACTGGTTAGTACGGTGCCCATGATGCAGAAAGCAAATATGGGTGTGACTGCTGTGATTGTATCCTCTTGCTCAGGACCCAGGAGGACTGGCCTGGGTGTTGGCACCACAGGGTTCATGGAGCTGGGAAGGAATGAACTCAGCTAAAGATCAGGATGAGGGGAGGAGGGCTTGGGCTCTGGTCACAGGGTTGAGCCCAGGAGATAGTTCATTCTAAAATGAGCTATACCAGGAATTTCAGTCACATAGGCTGAAAAATTCCTTTTCTGCTTCTTATTCTGTGACTGGCATCAAAAAGAGTCCTGGCCGATGTAATTGTTGGCCAGTGTGCCAGGCTAGACACTCAGGCATCATCTTCCATTCTCCCGCTTCCTCACGGGACACACCCCGGGTGGTGAGTCTACATGTTCTGCTTTCTCAATTTCTTTTCATTCTGCTTCCTTTTCTAACTTCTCTAACTCATGATGGGGAAAATGAATATTTGCTGAGTACTTGTTACATACTTAGAGATGGTGCTAAGACATGTGAGTTTGTTTTTTTTTTTTTTTTTTGAGTTGGAGTCTCACTCTGTCGCCCAGACTGGAGTGCAGTGGCCGCTCCCAGCCATCAC
>NW_007053996.1:40268-45667 GCF_000164805.1 Carlito syrichta
GGCAATCCACTCACCTCAGCCTCCCAAAGGCATGGGATTACAGGCTGAGCCACCGAGCCCGGCGACATGTGAGCTTTTAAATCCTGACAACAACTTATGAGAAATCTGAAGCCCTGAGACAGTGAATGGCTAGTCCAAGGTCACACAGGGAGTCTGTCATGATGCCAACTCCAGAGACCACTCTTGGTACCACTGTGCCACATCGTATAGCCCAGGCATGACCAACCCACAGCCCGCAGGCTACGTGCCAACCAGGACAGTGCGTCACGTGGCCCCACAAAAGTCTTTTAATACCACATGTTTTTCAGCATTTATTTTCTTTTTCTTTTTTTTTTTGAGTTGGAGTCTCACTCTGTTGCCCACACTAGAGTGCAGTGGCCACTTCGGCCACCGCAGCCTCAACCTGCTGGGCTCCGGCGATCCTTCCGCCTCAGCCTTCCAAGTAGCTGGAACTATAGGCACACGCCACTATGCCTGGGTAATTTTTTTGATTTATTGTAGAGATGAGGTCTTGTTATGTTGCCCAGGCTGATCTCGAACCCATGGGCTCAGGCAATCCTCTTACCTTGGCCTCCCAAATTGCTGGGATTATATGGGTGAGTCACCGCACCCAGTCAGAAGTCTTATTATGTATATACACTAAGCTCTACTATATAATTTATTTGCAGCCCAAGACAATTCCTCTTTACGCGATGTGGCCCAGGGAAGTCACAGGTTGGACAACCCTAGTCTAGACAAACATTTATTTGCTCAATGACTGATCCCCACAAGGACACTATCCAAAGAGCCCACTCCAGTCAGTACCCCACATGGCATTGGCCTGTGTGGCTCCTCAGTCCTTTCTGAACATGGCAATGACCCTAAAGCAGTCTAGTCAATGCCAGGAGACACACACATTCATCCTGACGTTTTTCTCGTGGAATCTGTCATCAACCATGAAATCCTCCTATTCTCAGCCCCAAAGCTTGCAGAGCCTGTTTGCAAAGAAAGGAGCAACAGCAGCAAGGTTGGGGCCATGCCCGTCCTTCAACCATAAAAGACAAACACAGCCGGGCTTGGTGGCTCAGCCTGTAATCCCGCGCCTTTGGGAGGCTGAGGTGAGTGGATTGCCTGAGCCCGTTCGAGACCCGCCTGGGCAGCGAGACCTCATCTCTACAATAAATCAAAAAATCAACAGGGCGTGGTAGCACGCGCCTGTAATTCCAGCTACTCGGAAGGTTGAGGCGGAAGGATCGCCGGAGCCCAGCAGGCGAGGTGGTGACCGGAAGCGGCCACTACACTCCAGTATGGGCGACCGAGTGAGACTCCAACTCAAAAAAAAAAAAAGACAAACACATGGCCTGGTGACTTTCCTAGCATGAGTTCATGCACTGCACACATATTGCACACACACTCCAGTTTGCCAATGTGACTCCTTAAAATTAAAGCTCTTGGCCAGGTACGGTGGCTCATGCCCTTAGTCCCAGCACTTTGGGAGGCTGACAGGAGGATTGCTTAAACCCAGGAGTTCCAATATAGAAGCCTCTACAAAAAATTAGCAAATTAGCTGGATATGGTGGCATGCGCCCGTGGTCCCAGCTACTTGAAAGGCTGAGGCAGAAGGATTGCTTGAGTCCAGGAAGTCGAAGCTGCTATGAGCCATGAGTGTCATGATTATGCCACTGCACTCCAACCTGGGCAACAGAGTGAGACCCTCAACTCCAAAAAATAAAAAAGAAAGAAATCAAATGGGCATTCCCAAGAGCAGGAAATCTGTATGTCACCACTGTATTCCTATACCTCACATGGGCCTGATGTATGTAGATAGTATGTGTTCAATATGTATTTGTTGAATGAATGAAAAAAGATTTTATACCAGTCATAGATGACCTGGTGTGCCCTTTTAAGCTGCTGGATTGGGGTAAATGGGTAAAATCCCCAAACCCTGGATTTTTGTCCATTTGACAGACTCCAACTGGCCTCTGAATTATTTCTGCATTCTCTCCTATTTTGTGTGGCTGGCTTAGTCCACAACTCTAAAGAATTTATTTTATTTTATTTTATTTTATTTTATTTTATTTTAGTTAAGGTCTCACTCTATCACCCAGGCTGGAGTGCAATGGTATGATCATGGCCCACTGTAGCCTCGACTTTCTGGGCTCAGGCAATCCTTCTGCCTCAGCCTCCTGAGTAGCCGGGATTATGGGTGCACATCACCACGCCTGGCTCTTTTGTTTTTGGTTTTTTTTGGGGGGGGGCTTGTTTGTTTATTGTTTTGTTTTGTTTTGTAGAGACAAGCTCTCACCACATTGTTCAGATTGATCTCAAACTCCTGGGCTCAAGCGATCATCCCACCTCGGCCTCCCAAAGTGCTGGGATTACAGGCGTGAGCCCTTGCACCAGCCTCTAAAGACATTTTATGCCTTCACATGGAATCCTGATTTCCTCTCACACTTGTGGCTTGGCCCCAACTCTGAAGGTGTGCTAACGGCAAACCCCACACCCCACTTCTAAGGCTCAGCCTTCAGGGGTGGAGGAAGGCAGGTAAGATCCCTGCTGTGGAAGGGAAGAAAAGGCAGAGGTGGGAGCTTCCAGGGGACAGAGGAAGGGCCTAACTTGCAGAGCAGGGTGGGGCAGATAAGGACACCACACCTCGAGCTTGGCCCTTGCACATCCAGTCCCCTCCCTGGTGTCCCACACCCCCTCTGCCCCCCTCCCACAGTCCTGTGAGGCCAGTGTTCTCACCACCATTTTGTAGATGAGAGCAGGGGAAACCATGGGCGTTTGGGTCAGATAGGCCTGAGTTCACATTTTTCTTTCATTCCACCAAAAAATTAATTTATTAATTTTAAAATCAATAATAGTTTATTTTAAAAGATGATACTAAGAGCTAACACAACTGTTTTGATTCCCCATAATACCTAAGATTTCTAAGCATATCTTTTTTTTTTTTTTGAGTTGGAGTCTCACTCTGTCACCCAGACTGGAGTGCAGTGGCCACTCCTGGCCACCGCAGCCTCGACCTGCTGGGCTCCGGCGATCCTTCCACCTCAGCCTTCCGAGTAGCTGAAATTACAGGTGCGCACTACCACGCCCGGCTAATTTTTTGATTTATTGTAGAGATGAGGTCTCGCCAAGTTGCCCAGGCGGGTCTCGAACCCACGGGCTCAGGCAATCCACTCACCTCAGCCTCCCAAAGCGTGGGATTACAGGCTGAATCACCGAGCCCAGCCTCTAACATATCTTTATGGGGTTTTTTGGTTGAAAATTTAGGAAACTTTCTATTTTTTAATTAATTTTTTACTTTAGAGCTGTGGAGCACAAGTAAGGATTTACTACATAAATAGGTTGCATGCAGGTGAAGTCTGGGCTTCTCTGGCCCTCTCTCCCCTGATAGTGGACTAGGTATCCAGTGTGTTGCCACGTGCCCTCATTCCCCTCCCTCCCTCCCCTAGCAATGTCCAGCATCTGTTGATCCCACCCTTGTGCCCCTGTGACCAGTGATCAGGGTCTGCGGATGAGCAAGAACACGGGGTATTCAGAGTTCAAACTTCACCCTTCTAAGTTGTCCCCTGTAGTGCCCTTAGGCAAGGAGAGTGAAAGGACATCACATGGATTTAATATACCCAATAAGCAGTTATTTTAACATTGCCTAAATCTCATGTTTTTCTAGCAGCTCACTTAACTTACCTTCTAATCACTAGCCAAGGACAGAGCTGTTTTCTCAGAGGTAGAGTAGCTGTTGATAATTGTCTTAACAACCCCCTTCCCAGCTTGTTTTGTACTCATTAGCTTTTCTATTTCAAGTATTTGCCTCCACCCAGAAGACCCAAGTTAACCTAATCAGCCCTTCATGACTTTCATGACACAGACAGAACCCACCACCATGGCAACTGTCATGTGACTAACCTACTATCTGCCTGCTGTCTATCACCTGACTAGAAAGGATTAAGAGGATTCAACTCAGAGCAGCCAGTTATGGCTTTACTAAACTCTGGTGTGGTCATGTGATCTTTCAGCTGTGGCCGCCACCAAGTTTCCTAAGGTTTGGCCTCCTCCCCTACCTTGGAGAAGTGAGTCTCCTCTCTCTCTTTCTTTCTAAATAAACTATATTTTCCAATGTAACTTCTGAATTTTTGCATCTTTCTTGCAGCACCGGATCACACCAGACATCCACATCCCCAGAAGACCTGACCTAACATTGTGGAGGCCCCACTGGGAGTGTGCCCTAACAGAGAGGACATGGGACAAAAGCCAGAATTTTTTTTCTCCCTTCTCTTATCACTCAGTGCAACAAGTCAATGTAACACTCTGACATCAGGTGAGTGGAGTATACGGGTTTATTTCCCCATACACCAAGCAGTGGGTCAATTCTGACTCCAAATTCTTCAGGGGACAGCTGTTGCATGTTCTCTAATTTAACTCAGCTCTGACATCTGCCTGGAGACAGTATTGGATCCCACAGGCCGAGGATTCAGACCCACGAGACGATTCTCATGTCCAATGCCATTCACAAGCCTGTTGCTGGGGCCTGTGCTTCTGACAGAAGCTCTAAGTCATGGTTCCCATGACCCCCACTTTGGGTTCGATTAATTTGCTAGAGCAGCTCACAGAACTCAGGGAAACACTTACTTATGTTTACCGATGTATTATAAAGGATATCGGCCAGCTACAGTGGCTCACACTTGTAATCCCAGCATTTTGGGAGACCAAGGTGGGAGGATAGCATGAGGCCAGGATTTCGGGACCAGCCTGGGGGACATAGCAAGACCTCATCTCTATAAAAATAAAAATAAAAATAAATTAACTGGGCATTGAAAGGGTTTAGTCTTTTTGCCTCAGCATAACCATTAGAAAGCATTCAGACATTCTACTGTAAAACAAGCAGCTGTCTATCCCATCCCCTTTGGCAAATCTCCATCAGATACAAGACCAGGACAGCCCAACCATTCATGGTTTAGCATAATAATCTCTAGTAAAATTTTAGGTTCCTTGTCAAGACGGAAGATCAAAGATCACCCTTTGGCTGGCCAAAGTCATAAAAGTAATAATACAACCACCCCACCTTTGGTCAAGGAATTTGTGAGTTGCAAATAGGGAGTTTGTGCATTACAGATGTATAGCAAGTCTCTTGCAGGAACACCACCCCCCCACTTAACCTAATCTGCCCTTTGTGACCTACAGGGCATGAATAAACTCCACCATGGCAGCAATCATGTGACTAACCCACCCATCTGCCTGCTGTCCACCACCTGACGTGAGTACCTGCACTTGCCTGCCCCTTTGTGACAATGTGGAAGCAGACCACCACCCAATCACCTTAATGATCTTCCCCCATCTAGGGGAATGGTTAAAAGGACTCAACCGCCGGGCTCGGTGGCTCAGCCTGTAATCCCGTGCCTTTGGGAGGCTGAGGTGAG
>NW_007053996.1:45952-52483 GCF_000164805.1 Carlito syrichta
AGCGGCCACTGCACTCCAGTCTGGGCAACGGAGTGAGACTCCAACTCAAAAAAAACCAAAACAAAACAACAACAACAAAAAAAGGACTCAACCACAAACAACCAGCGACCATTGCCTTGCTAGACTCTGGTGTGGCCATATGCTCTTTGAGCTATGGCTGTCGTCATGCTTCCTGGTTTTGGTCCCCTCCCCCACCTTGGGGAGGTGAATCTTCTTTCTCTCTTCTCTCTCTCTAATTTACTTTTAAATAAACTTTTCTTTCTTAACCTTTTTATGTGTCGCAATTCTTTGCATTTACTCTGATCTCTGGGTTGCCAGCGCGCACCTCCAGCTTGCCGGCTCCTGTGGAGCTGCGCCTCCTTGCGTCTCTCTCTCTCTCTCTCTCTCCATCCATCTCACCCTCACCCTGCCCGTACCCTAACAGGCGTGGTGGTGCATGCTTATAATCCCAGCTACTTGGGAGGCTGAGGCAAGAGGATAGCTTGAACCCAGAAGTTCAAGGCTGCAGTGAGTTATGATTGTGGCTGTGCTCTCTTAGCCTAGGTGAGAGAGTGGACCCCTTTCTCAAAAAAAAAGAAGGGGTGGTTGAAAGGCACAGGGAACAGTCAGAAGGGCGTCTCCCAAGATGGCACTAACACTATATAGAACCAAACAAAGACAACAAAGGCCCTAAGCGCCTGCTTTTCCCGCGGCACGCAAAACTTAAACCTATGCACAAATATTATCTCCCTATAGGAATACTACCTCATAGCCCCTCCAATGAGACCCTAACACAACACTGGCCACCCCCTCCCAAACCGATAAATACAGACCTCTCTCGCGGTCTCTCTCTCACTCTCCCGCCCCTACCAGGCGGTTACAGACCCACTCTCTGCAGCCGCTGCTCTAATAAATCTCTTGGCCTCAAAGGGTGTCGAGTCTCGCTGCACGCCACCGTCTTTCAGTGGTATCAATAAACATCAGATCAAGAGGTAGATGGGGCAAGGTATGTGGGGGAGGGGCATGAGTTTCTGTGACCTCTTTGGGTGCACTACCCTTCAAGGACTAACTAGAAGGTCTCTACATCCTGTCTTTTTCGGTTTGAATGGAAGCTCCCCTAGATGGCATATTGGTTAAATCACTAGCCCCTGCAAATCAGTTTAACCTCCGGCCTCTCCTCCCACTAGGGCTAAAGAGTCACAGCCCCCTAATCTACCTTGGTCTTTCTGGTGAACAGTCCAGGATGCATCTTCCCAGGGGCCCCCAGTCACAAATCAACTCATTAGCATACAAAGAGACGCATATCATTTTGGAGAGTTGAAGAGTTTCGGGAGTTGCAAGCCAGGAAGGGAGGTAGAGGCCAGACCCAGACACGTTTGGACAATATTCCAGGTTAAGTCACTTAGCTTCTTGGGCTCAAATGCTGATCTCCATAATGGGACTAGTAACAGCCAGGGTTGCTGTGAGCAGCATGTGGTAAAGGTAAATGTTGATACATTCATCAAAATGAAATAATCTTGTGCTCAGCACGTGCTAGGTATGCAATAAATCAATCTTCTTCATTGAGAGATTTACCCAAGATCCACATAGTAAGTTACCTAGAATCTGAAGGCCTCTCGCTTGGTAAGATCATGAGGATGTTTTTTCCATATATTCTCACTCATATGTAGAAGTGAGATGGTCACAAATATGGAAACAATAAACACTGGAGACACCAATAAGGGAGGAGGTGAGTGGGAGGGAGGGGTCAGAGACTACTTACGGGGTACAGTGTTTACGATCTGTGGAATGGGTCACCTGAAGCCCAATCCCACCACACCACAATACGTCCATGCAACAAACATATGTGTGTACTCCCTGAACCTAAAATTTTAAAAAAGATCCTGCCGGGTACAGTGGCTCATGCCTTAATCCCAGTACTTTGGGAGGCTAAGGCAAGAGGACTGCCTGAGCCCAGGGGTTTAAGACCAGCCTGGACAACTGGGCGAGACTTCATCTTTACAATAAATATAAAAGTAACCAGGCATGATGGCATGCACCTGTATTTCCAGCTACTCAGGAGGCTGAGGTAGAAGGATCGCCTGAGCCCAGCAGGTTGAGATTGTGGTGGCCACTGCACTCTAGCCAGGACAACAGAGTGAGATTCCAACTCAAAAAAAAAAAAAAAAAAAGTCCTGAGGGTATTTTCCACACAGGCTGCCTGGTTTTGATGTGGCAGAAAGGGGGGTTGGTAGCAGTTAAGGGTATTTCCTTTTGAAAGCCAAGCTGCAAGCTGTTAAAGACCCACTCAGCGGTTTTGTTTGAAAAAGGCCAAATGGCTAGAGACTGATGGCTCTAATGGAAATGCAAAAGAGTAACTAATTCACAGACTTATCCAAAACCCCTCTTCTGAAGTTGACTGTTTACAACCCTGCAGTTCCTGGAAACCATTTGTTCTTTGAGAAATCTGATTTTTCTGAGCACCACCTTGTAAATTCCAAAGGACATGTGTAATCGCTCAATACGACCCCCTCCCTCACCTAAACGAAGGTATAAGACCCTGCTTCTCCCATTCTGCGGGGCTCGATTTGGACGCATTAGCCCTTCAAGCCTGCTGAGCTGGGCAGCATAATAAAGTGCCACTTCCTATAACAGTCTCGATGTCACGATCTCTGTCTTCCCGCTACAGTTTGTCTCCTCTCCCAGGCCTTGGTTTGCTTCAGGACAGGGACAATGTCTCCTACCTCACTGTTTTAGTGGCCTATGTGCAGAGTGAATATTACTAACACACTGGTCACATGAAATAAAATAGCATTCATTAGGCAAGGTTGAGCTTCCTGATCGAGGGTACTTTTGAACGTTAACCCATGAGGCACATGTCTCTGCAGTAAGTAGGCACTGAGGCGGCCCTTCCCCATTTATCTTCAGTCTCCAGGACCCACTCCCTGTGCACACATCCGACTAGGGAGAGTGCAAGGTGGGGCTTTAGTGAGTCATTCGGGTTTTGTGTTCCAGCAGCATGAAAGACAGGGTTTTGTGTTCCAGCAGCATGAAAGACAGCACAACTCGTTAGAATCTCTCCTACAGGAGCAAAGGGCATTTCAATCTCTGCTAAACCAACAGATTTTAGTTGGCAATCCTGGAAAGAGTCCAGGGGTGTGTGTGGTGTTGTAGATGTGTGTGCCTCTTGAATGACTCATTCAGAGATTCATTTCTTCTTTTATTCCAAAGCCCAGTTCTAAGACCTGCCTGGCCAGTGTTGCCCATCACAGTTTTCTGTTAATCTGCCCTCTTGTTCTTATCCCGCTCAGGCCCTCTGCCTCCTTTACTGCCTAGGAATTGGTCCTGCGGAGGATGTCAGGATGTCAGATGTCAGTCCTTTTCTTTTTTTTTTCTTTTTTTTCTTTTTAGAGATGGAGTCTCACTATGTTGCCCAGGCTGGTCTCAAACTCCTGTCGTCAACCAACCCTCCTGCCTTGACCTCCCAAAGTGCTAGGATGACAGGTGTGAGCCACCGTACCTGGCCCCAGATGCACAGCTCTGAAGTGCCACGGGCTCTGTCCCTACTCGGCCCCCAGCCCTCACTCTCTGGCCTCTACGCCATACAGCAGATTAGCTTGGAGCATTAGGCCAGTCACCCAGTGCTGGGCTCAGAACACCATACCCCAAAGTCTGGCACTGTGGCCTGCTGAGTGCGTGAACTAAAGGAACTCAAGGGCCTCAGGGGCAAGGTCTCGCTGACCTCCCAGGTTCCTGCTTCCTGCTTGTCTTTCTTCCCTGAAGCAATTCAGAGAAGCCAGAATTCCTCTTCCCAAGTCCAGTCATAGAAACTGGAGCCTCAGCCGGGCTCGGTGGCTCAGCCTGTAATCCTGTGCCTTGGGGAGGCTGAGGTGAGTGGATTGCCTGAGCTCACGGGTGCGAGACCCGCCTGGGCAGCGAGACCTCATCTCTACAATAAATCAAAAAATCAGCCGGGCGTGGTCGCGCATGCCTGTAATTCCGGTTACTTGGAAAGCTAAGGCAGAAGGATCGCTGGAGCCCAGCAGGTTGACACTGGGGTGGCCATGAGCGTGCCACTGCACTCCAGTCTGGGCGACAGAGTGAGACTCCAACTCAAAAAAAAAGAAAAGAAAAAGAAACTGGAGGCTCTCTGTGGCAGGATGCAGCAAATGCGCAAATATATTTCTTGTATGATTGAGTGAATAAACACAGAAACCTGTAGCTTGTTCAGAATCAGCAGTTGGCCTCGTAGCAATCACTAGCCTAGAGCAGGAAAGGAATTGATAGCAGTTAAAGGTATTTCCTTTTGAAAGGCAAGTTGCAACTTTAAAGACCCGCCTGGAGCACCAGGCAGGTTTTGTTTGGGAAAGGCCAAATGGCCCAAAGACTAGCCATTTAATGGATATGCAAAAAGAGTGGCTAATTCAAAGACTTATCCAAAAACCCCCCTTCTGAAGTTGACAGTTTACAAGCCTGCAGTTCCTAGAAACCATTTGTTCTTTGAAAAATCTGATTTTGCTGAGTACAACATTGTAAGATTCCAAAGGAAATATGTAATCACTCAACACGACCCCCCTCCCTTACCTAAACGAGGTTATAAGACCCCACGTCTCCTGTTCTGGGGTGCTCGAGCTTGATTTGGATGCATGAAATTCTCGGGCCCGCTGAGCTAGCCAGCGTAATAAAGTGCCACTTCCTATAATAGTCTCCGTGTCCGATCTCTCTATTTTTCCTGCTACATCTCCCCCAGAGCAAGCCATAAAACCTGAAAAGGTCACTCTCTCTCCCTTCTCCCCGAAGACCTTCTTTGCAGAGGAGGCCTGTCCCACACCTTGGTGGATTGAAAGCTGTACAGAGAGGTCAAGAACAACCTGAGCAGACAGGCCTTGCTGGGTCCCCCCTCAGTCTACCAACATTCAATCATGGCCTTTTGTCTAATCACATTTCTACACAGCTGTCCATTCTTCACCAAGTCTGTACAAAAAACAGACAGTTTTCCCTGGATTCTTGGGTCTTTATTTTTGAAGACTCCCGTATTATGTAAAATGTTGATTAAGTAAATTTGTGGTTGTGTGTGTGTGTCTGTGTGTGTGTCAGGGTCTCACTCTGTCACCCAGGCTGGAGTGCAGTAGCATCATCGTGGCTTACCACAGCCTCGACCTCCCAGGCTCAGGCAATCCTCCTACCTCAGACTCCCTGGTAGCTGGAACTATTGGCACCCACCATCGCACCTGGCTCATGTTCTTATTGTTTGTAGAGATGGGGTCTCGCTATTTTGCCCAGGCTGGTCTGGAACTCCCGGGCTCCAACAATCCTCCCACCTTGGCCTCTCAAAGTGCTTGGCTAAATATCTGCTTCCGTGTAACAAAACAATGGGAACTCACTATCCCCTACCACTTGATTCCTTGATTTGTGACTTCCTGGTCACTGACAGTATCACCAACCCAGTTCAGTGCTCCCGTTGGAGAGGGAATGATTAGGTTTTCTTACCTTTGTGATTTCAAGAAAAAAGCAAGCCTCTTTTCTCCCTCTGACTTCCAGGCCTTGAAGGCAAACACATCTTTTTTTTTTTTTTTTTGAGTTGGAGTCTCACTCTGTCGCCCAGACTGGAGTGCAGTGGCCGCTCCCAGTCACCGCAGCCTCGACCTGCTGGGCTCCGGCGATCCTTCCGCCTCAACCTTCCGAGTAGCCAAAATTACAGGCGCGCGCTACCACACCTGGCTGATTTTTTGATTTATTGTAGAGATGAGGTCTTGCTGCCCAGGCGGGTCTCGAACCCGCGGGCTCAGGCAATCCACTCACCTCAGCCTCCCAAAGGCGCGGGATGACAGGCTGAGCCACCGAGCCCGACTAACTTTTTAATTTTTGTGTATTTATTTTTTGAGCTGGGATCTCAATCTGTAACTCAGGCTGGAGTGCAGCGGCACAATCACACCTCACTGCACCCTCAATCTCCAGGGTTCAGATGATCCTCTCGCCTCTGTCTCCCATGTACTGAGTATAGATATGCACTACCATGCCTGGCTAATTTTTGCATTTTCTGTAGAGACCAGGTCTCACTGTGTTGGCCAGGCTGATCTCAGACTCCCTCCTCGGCCTCCTGAAGTGTTCGGGTTACAAGCATGAAGCACCAACCCTGACCTGTCAGTTTTCATCACCGATTTTATGACTAAGGACTAGCACCACACCTGGCCACAAATTGAACTCTTGAATTTCTTTTATCTTTTTTTTTTTTTTTTTTTTTAAATTAGAGTCTCACTCTGCCGCCCAGGCTGGAATGCAGTGGCATGCTCACGGCCACCGCAGTCTTTACTTGCTGGATTCAAGCAATCCTTCTGCCTCAGCCTTTAAGTAGCCACCACCACAAGCACCTACCACCACACCCAGCTAATTTTTTGACTTATTGTAGAGACGAGGTTTCACCAAGTTGCCCAGAATGGTCTTGAAACCCTGGACTCAGGCAATTCTCTCGCTTCGGCCTCCCAAAGTACTGGAATTAAAGGCTTGAGCCGCCACTCCCAATCCTTTTTTTTTCCTGAGTTAGAATCTCACTCTGTCGCCCAAGCTGGGGGG
>NW_007053996.1:52503-55236 GCF_000164805.1 Carlito syrichta
CCGGGGGGGGGGGGGGGGGGAGGGGCTGGCGCAGTGGCATGCTCACAGACACTGCAGCCTAGATCTACTGAGCTCAGGCAATCCATCCACCTCAGCCTTCCAAGTAGCTGGAACCACAGACTCATGCCACCACACCCAGCTAAATTTTTTATTTATTGTAGAGACAAAGTCTCTCCAAGTTGCCCAGGGTCTCGAACCCCTGGACTGAGGCAATTTTCTTGCCTCCACCATCCAAGGTGTTGGGATTACAGGTGTGAGTCACCATGTCCAGCGTGGACTGTTGACTTTCTTAACTAGCTTGCCCTTTTGAACCAACTCAAGAGTCATGGGAGGAGAAGAGGGCCATCTTAACTAATTAGATCATTCTGTGACATAGCATGATAGGATATCACTTTTAAAAGAGGTGAATATGGCCAGGCACAGTGGCTCGTCGAATGTGGCCAGGCGCAGTGGCTCACATCTGTAATCCCAGCAGTATATTTTTGTTTTGCTTTGTTCTGTTTGATTTGGAGTCTCACTCTGTCGCCCAGGCTGAAGTGCAGTGGCACGCTCACGGCCACTACAACCTCAATCTGCTAGGCTCAGGTGACCCTTCCACCTCAGCCTTCCAAGTAGCTGGAACTACAGGTGTGTGCCACCACACCCAGCTAATTTTTTTTTTTTTTTTTATTTATTGTAGAGATGAGGTCTCACCAAGTTTTCCAGGCTGATCTTGAACCCATGGGCTCAGGCAGTCCTCTCACCTCGGCCTCCCAAAGTGCTGAGCCAATCCCAGCACTTTGGAAGGCTGAGGTTAGAGAATTTCTTGAGTCCAGGAGTTCAAGACCAGCCTCGGTAACATAGTGCGACCCTGTTTCTACTAAAATGAAACAAAAGAGTTGAATGCTTGCTCCCCAGGTGTAGCAAACAGAAGAGGAAGCTGCCTTCTCCGCATAACAGGAGAAGCGGTTTTATTGCCACAACTGGGAGTGTCCTCATTAAAAAGTTGTCCTGCGCACTATCTGTTTTGTTTGTTTGTTTGTTTTGTTTTGTTTTGTTTTTTGAGTTGGAGTCTAACTCTATCACCCAGATTGGAGTGCAATGGCCGCTCCCAGCCACTGCAGCCTCGACCTGCTGGGCTCTGGCGATCCTTCCACCTCAGCCTTCCGAGTAGCTGAAACTACAGGCGCACGCTACCATGCCCGGCTAATTTTTTATTTTTTGTTGAGATGAGGTCTCGTCAAGTTGCCCAGACGGGTCTCGAACCCGCAGGCTCAGGCAATCCACTCACCTCGGCCTCCCAAAGCGAGGGATTACAGACTGAGTCACTGAGCCCCGGCAAAAAATGCATTTCTAACTTAACATTTTTTTTTCCTTACAATGGGTTTATCTGGGCATAACCCCTGTAAGATGAGGAGCATTTGTTCTTAAGATTAGACTCTTCAGGTATATTACATTCTTTTGTTGTCACAGGAGAGGGTGGTAACCCTTATAAAGTTGTCCAAGCTCTGTGGTACAGAACAAGCCTACCCAACCCGCAGCACATGGCCCTCATGCAGCCCTGAACAGCTAGGAATGCGGCTTCACAACAGCGTTTCAACATCATGTGTTTCTTAGCATTTATTTTCTTGGTGACCCCAGACATAGCTCCATTTCTGAGGTTCACAGTCACGTCTTATTCATTACCTCGCTTTTTGGCAGCACGTACATTTGTGAGCAGCTATTGTCAATGATGAAGCACAGCCTGGGTGTGGTGGCTCAAGCCTGTAATCCCAGCACTTTGGGAGGCCGAGACAAGAGGATTGCCTGAGCCCAGGGCTTCGAGACCAGCCTGGGCAACTTAGCTAGACCTCGTCTCTACAATAAATCAAAACATTAGCCGAGCATGGTAGCATGCACCTGTAGTTCCAGCTACTTGGAAGGCTGAGGCGGAAGGATTGCCTGAGCCCAACAGGTCAAGGCTCAGTGTCCGTGAGCATGCCACTGCACTCCAGCCTGGGCAACAGAATGAGACTTCAACTAAAAAAAAAATAAATAAAATAAAATAAATAAATAACACAGTTTCAGGTCTTCTTTTATAAGCAACAGAAAGCAGAGAAAGGGTCTCTCAAACCTCAGCATAGTTTTCCATTTTGAAATACTGACTAAGCCGGGTTTGGTGGCTCAGCCTGTAATCCCGCGCTTTGGGAGGCTGAGGTGAGTGGATTGCCTGAGCCCGCGGGTTCAAGACCCACCCGGGCAACTGGACGAGACCTCATCTCTACAATAAATCAAAAATTAGCCGGGCATGGTAGCGCGCGCCTGAAGTTCCAGCTACTTGGAATGCTGAGGTGGAAGGATCGTCGGAGTCCAGCAGGTCAAGGCTGCGGTGGCGGGGAGCGGCCACTGCACTCCAGTTTGAGTGACAGAGTGAGACTCCAACTCAAAAAAAAAAAAAAAAGAAATACTGACTAAACTGATTTTGATTGACTATACCAATTTTTTTCTCCAAAGCTTTGTTTTTATTGCAGAAGTAATGTTCTGTTAAGAATATATCCGCCGGGCTAGGTGGCTCAGCCTGTAATCCCGGGCCTTGGGAGGCTGAGGTGAGCCTGCGGGTCCGATTAGCCGGGCGTGGTAGCACTCACCTGTAGGTCTGGCTACTTGGAAGGTTGAGGCAGAAGAATCTCTGGAGCCCAGCAGGTCGAGGCTACAGTGGCTGGGAGCCTGCCACTGCACTCCAGTCTGGGCGACAGAGTGAGACTCCAACTCAAA
>NW_007053996.1:55256-56521 GCF_000164805.1 Carlito syrichta
GCCGCGGGCTCAGGCCATCCACTCACCTCAGCCTCCCAAAGGCGCGGGTTATAGGCTGAGCCCCCCAGCCCGGATTTTATTTGTAATTTTTTATTGTTGTGTCTTTTCCCCTAAATCTTTTTTGGTCACAGTTGGTTGAACCTCCCGATGCACTGTGGATAGGGCGGGCTGACTCTGTGTTCTTCACTCAGAGTTGGACGTGTTACCTGGACAATTTATTCTTGTCTGTAAGTGTTTTTCAGACGGTAGACTGAGTTCACCTCCTGGGCCAACTCCCATCAAATGGTAGGAGCCTCCCGTACACTGTCCTGTGAAAGAGTCTAGGATATGTGCAGCGGTAATGCCCCGGAATCAATTAGCAATGTCTGCAGTGGGTGTGGGAAGGAGGTGACAAGATGTGCCACACTTTGCCATTTCTGCTCTCCAACCTGCTGCTCCAAAAAGCTCCTCCATTCCACGTCGTCCCTGGCTCCCTCCACCCATACCCCTCCCCTCCCATACCACCCCCTCTGACCGTTTCCACTGCCTGGATTCTCCGCTTTCCACCTCTAGACCAGAAACCCAAACCCTCCCATCTGCCCTCCCCAGCCTCTCCAGAACCCGGGAATGATTCTAGTTTTTGTTTCCAGATCATGCATGTGGATGTCTCCAGCCCAGGGCCCTGAGCGGCTGCGTTTCTGACACCTCCAAAGGGGGCCAAATAGCCTCTTGGCACAGGTGTGTTTAGGCTGAAATTAAATGCCACCACTTCCTCTCTGTGAGTTAGTTGTGCCTGCCCTTCTTAGGTTTTAGGCCTTCTGTTTCACCACTGGAGAGTCCCACTTCATAAGTTCTCGTCTTAATTACTTTCTCCTCCTTACTCAGATTTCTGTTAAACTCCTTCTGGCTTTGTAACTATGCACAATACCAAAGTGAAGCCCTGCCGCAGGATGAAAGATTTTGAGTGATTCTTACTTTCCTTGTCCTGTTTTGGTGTGGTTCTCAGAGGAATCAGTGTCTGGGAAGGAATTTGGGAAAGTGACATTTATATTTAAAAGCAGCTGTCCAGGCACAGTGGCTCACACCTATAATCCTAGTACTTTGGGAAGGGTTCGAGACCAGCCTGGGCAACTTGCCGAAACCTCATCTCTACATTAAATTTAAAAAATTAAGCCGGGCTGGGCTCAGCCTGTAATCCCGCGCCTTTGGGAGGCTGAGGTGAGTGAATTGCCTGAGCCTACGGGTTCGAGACCCGCCTGGGCAGCGAGACCTCATCTCTACAATAA
>NW_007053996.1:56646-70862 GCF_000164805.1 Carlito syrichta
ACAGAGTGAGACTCCAACTCAAAAAAAAAAAAAAAAATTAGCCGGGCATGGTGGCACATGCCTGTGGTTCCAGCTACTTGGAAGGTTGAGGCGGAAGGATCGCCTGGGCCCAGGAGGTCGAGGGTGCGGTGGCCATGAGTGTGCCACTGCACTCCAGCCTTAGCAACAGAGTGAGACTCCAATTCAAAAAATAAATAAATAAAATTTAAAAGTCGCCGACACGGTGGCAGTAATCCCAGCACTTTGGGAGGCTGAGGTAAGAGGATTGCCTGAGTCCAGGAGTTCAAGACCAGCCTGGGCAACATGGTGTAACTCGTCTCTACAATAACTCAAAAACAGCCAGGTGTGGTAGTGTGTGCCTATAGTCCCAGGTACTTGGGATGTTGAGGCAGAAGGATCACCTGAGCCCACCAGGTCAAGGCTGTGGTAGCTGTGATTGTGCACACCAGCCTTTGTGGCTGAGTGAGACTCTGACTCAATAAATAAATAAATAAGCTGTCACATTAGGCAATAATGCTATTAGAGACACCTTCACTGCTCTCACCTTTGTACAAGTCCACACCCAATACACACCACCACGTAAGAAGCACTTGGGAGCTTATTGACCATACAGATTCTTCAGCCCCTCCTGGGCTTATGAAATCTAGATTTCTAGAGATGGGACTTTTTTTTTTTTGAGTTGGAGTCTCACTCTGTCGCCCAGACTGGAGTGCAGTGGCCGCTTCCGGCCACCGCAGCCTCGACCTGCTGGGCTCCGGGGATCCTTCCGCCTCAGCCTTCCAGGTAGCTGGAACTACAGGCGCGCGCTACCATGGCCGGCAAATATTTTTTTGATTTATTGTAGAGCTGAGGTCTCACCTGTCCAGGCGGGTCATGAGATGGGACATTTTTAACAAGCCCCTCAGGTGATTCTTACACTAAAATTTTAAAAATAAAAGGAAAATTTGTTTATTGTAAGCAAGTTTTTTCCTGCATTTAAATGTTACCCTTTTTTTTTAAAGGCCAGGACCAAGGCCGGGTGCAGTGGCTCAAGCCTATAATCCCAGAACATTGGGAGGCCGAGGCAAGAGGATTGTCTCAGTCTGCAGGTTTGAGACCAGCCTGGGCAACGTGGTGAGACCTTGCCTCTACAATAAATCAAAAAGGTAGCCGAACATGGTAGCATGCGCCTGTAGTTCCAGCTACCTGGAATGCTGAGGCGGAAGGATCGCCTGAGCCCAGAAGGTCAAGGCTGTGGTAGCCATGAGCGTGCCATTGCACTCCAGCCTAGGCAACAGAGTGAGACTCCAACTCAAAAAAAAAAAAATTAAAAAGAAAAAAGATAAAGGCTAGGCATGGTGGCTCATGCCTATAATGCCAGCACTTTGGGAGGCTGAGGCGGGAGGATTGCCTGAGCCCAGAGGCTTGAGACCAACCTGGGCTATATAGTGGGATCTTGTCTCTACAAAAATAGCTAACTAAATAAATAAAAAGGAGAGTTACACCACAAATGTTAGCTAATAATATAACACTAGTTTTCTAAGATAGACTGCCTCTGTAGACGGAAACCAATGGAAAATATCTGCTATGTAAAATATTTTAATTAATAAGACTCCATTGTACAAACACTCCTCATATTCAAAAACTAAGAAAAGCCCTTGCTTCATCGCACATTTAAATTCACTTACTGAACAATGTTACCCATTCTCATGACTTTCAACCGTCACTTCTTTTGCCATTTTGTTTCTTCAGCATTATCTATTTCATGTCTACTGTGTAGGGACCCTGTGGCAAGATTCCCTGGTCGGCCCTTTACTGCACCTGTTGGTTAATAATCCTTGAGCCACCAGAGAGTCATAGGATTTTCTGCTTAACAAAGATATCCTCACCCTCCCAGTTGATCAGAGAGGAGAAAGGTCTTCAGATTCCAGTTAAATATTTATCCACACCTTGCAGTTTTCAACACGATTCCTGGTGTGATTATGTAGCCTTCTCAATCCAGGCTGTTTTTCCTTTGCGTCATAAAGCAAGTTCTTGATAATAAATATTAGAGGTGCTCTTCTAGGGTGTTCAAAGTTCCCTGATCTTTATTATCTCACAGAACGTCCACTCTTCTTTGCCAGGGGAGATGGGTAGGGGTTAGGCTGTTGATGGGAATAACAGATGGTAGCCTCAGAGCAGACAAGATGAATCAGGGAAAAGACCCGGGCAAGGCAAGGGCTAGGAAGGACAACAAGGAAGGAAGGAGGAAGAGTGAGATGAAGTAAAACAATGGTTTTCAAGTCAGGCCAGTGGCTCATGACTGCCATCTCAGCACTTTGGGAGACCGAGGTGGGAGGATTGCCTGAGTCCAGAGGTTCGAGCTCAACCTGGGCAACATGGAGAGACCTCGTCTCTACAATAAATAAAAAAATTAGCTGAGTGTGGTGGCATGTAACTGTAGTCCCAGCTACTCAGGAGGCCGAGGTGAAAAGATCGCCTGAGCCCAGCCAGTCAAGGCTGCTGATCATACGACTGCACTCCAGCCTGGATGACAGTGAGACTCTGACTCAAAAAACAAACAAAAAAATCAAAACAGTGGTCTTCAGAGAGGACTGTGTCAGAATCACTCCTTAAAACTCTTACACACCCAGAATCCACCCAGACTACTGACTCAGAACCGTGTACCTGTACTTTTAACCAAGCACTGCGGTAGAATCCTTAGTTGGGGTCTTTCCTAGCACCATGGTGGAGGGATATTGAATGCCTCAAAGCAGAGGGATGTTAAGGGTTCTTGTCACTGGTTAGGGGGGTTGAAGTGGGCAGGAACAAGATTATCAGGCAAACAGCAGGACAGTCAGATGGGAAATAGCAAAGAAGAAGGTTTTCGCATTCACAGTTGTAAAATGAACTGTGAGGACCCTCCCAGGCAGGAGCTCAGAGACTTAGCTTGATTGCCCACTGAAATGGGAAATGCCTAGTACCACGATTTCCTAGAGGTTTTGCAAAGCTGGGTTTCCCTGTGAGGCCTGGAGACCTCTTTTTGTCACATCCTGGCCTGATTCTTTTACAAAGGAAAGTTAATCATTTTATTGTGTAACCAAGGTCTTTAGCTAAAGCTTTAACTATCAGGACACTAATAATCAGGCAGTGATGCTGACACTGCTAGCATTTAGTCACTGTTTTAATGATAACAACTTTATGGAGAAATAAAGGTCATTATTGCTGGAGTTTTTCTGCCTTCCTTTAAGGACTTACCTTACTTCTCTGTAAGATTGTCTAGAGGACAGGGTGGAGTTTGGTGTCACAGGACTCGCCTTCAGTTTCCGACTCCTGTGCTAATTAATTTTCCTTGTAATTATTTTATTTTATTTACTTATTTATTTTGAGTTGGAGTCTCACTCTGTCGCCCAGGCTGGAGTGCAGTGACATGCTCATCACGGCTACCACAGCCTCAACCTGCTGGGCTCCGGCGATCCTTCCGCCTCAGCCTTCCAAGTAGCTGGAACTACCGGCATGCACTACCACGCCCGGCTAATTTTTTGATTTATTGTGGAGATGTCTCGCCAAGTTGCCCAGGTGGGTCTCGAACCCGCAGGCTCCGGCAATTCACTCACCTCAGCCTCCCAAGGTGCGAGATTACAGGCTGAGCCACGGAGCCTGGCCTAAGTTTATTTTCTAGCTCTGAGTTCCAGTGTTCTCACTTGCAAAACAGGCATCATCATCATCTCCCTCACAGAGTTCTCCTGAGGAGCAGTTAAAATAATATCTGTGGGATAGCTTTGCAAAAATTCAACATAATTCCTATTGAATATAAATGCAAGAAAGGCATTGTTCAGGATGGTTGTCTTGAAAATAGCAAAAATCAGGCCGGGCGCAGTGACTCAAGCCCGTAATCCCAGCACTTTGGGAGGCGGAGGCGAGAGGATTACCTGAGTCCAGGGGTTTGAAACCAGCCTGGGCAACTTGGCGAGACCTCATCTCTACAATAAATAAAAAAAATTAGCCACGCATAATGGCGTGTGCCTGTAGTTTCAGCTACTTAGAAGTCTGAGGTGGAAGGATCGCCTGAGCCCAGCAGGTCGAGGCTGCGGTGGCTGTGAGCATGTCACTGCAATCCAGCTTGGGTGACAGAGTGAGACTCCAACTCAAAAAAAAAAAGAAAATAGCAAAAGATCATCGTGCAGCAGGGCTCAGTGGCCCAGCCTGTAATCCCGCGCCTTTGGGAGGCTGAGGTGAGTGGATTGCCTGAGCCCATGGGTTCGAGACCCGCCTGGGCAACTTGGCGAGACCTCATCTCTACAATAAATCAAAAATTAGCCAGGTGTGGTAGCGCGCACCTGTAGTTCCAGCTACTTGGAAGGCTGAGGCAGAAGGATCGCCAGAACCCAGCAGGGGGAGGCTGCGGTGGCCAGGAGCGGCCACTGCTCTCCAGTCTGGGCAACAGAGTGAGACTCCGACTCAAAAAAAAAAAATTAACTAGGTGTGGTGGCATGCACCTGTAGTTCCAGCTACTTGGAAGGCTGAAGTGGAAGGATTGCCCGAGCCCAGCAGGTCAAGACTGCAGTGGCCATGAGTATGCCACTACACTCCAGCCTGGGTGACAGAGTGAGATGCTGATTAAAAAAAGTAAAAAAATAAAAAAGATCATCGTGCTGATGAAAAGAGAGAGATTGGGAAAATAATCAAACAAACAAAAAAAACCCTAACAAACAAAAACTTGAGAAAGGGAAGCCTTTGCTCTTTCTTTCATGTCTTCAATTCCCAGATGTTGACATTAGTGTGAAATGTAAGCTAAGTTACTTGAGCCTGATCACTCCAATGAGGATAGTTGTGATGAAATTTCTCCACTGGTCTGGTTTGGTGTTTCCTACTTGTTAGATGATTTTGCAGGCAGTGTCCTGAAGGTAGCCTGAAAAATGATTCAGCTGCTCCCCAGCCAGAATATAGTACCTGGAGAGTGGCCGTTGGTAAATGTCAACCCGACCTCTGTGACTGCTTCAGTGACATGAAGATGTCGGTGTGTGTGCTAGTGTGCCCTCCCTGACTGCAGTGACACAGACTGCTGGCATAGTGAGAATCATCAACTCTCACTGGGGCCGTGCTATATCCTCTAACTCTAAAGTCAAAAGCTGAAATCCCAGAGGTAGATTCAGATCTCAGCTATGTTGTTTGTTCCATACAAAATGGATCCTCTTGATGTATTTCTTGCCTTAATGTTGTCATTATTTACTTATTTTGGTAGAGATGGGGATCTCACTGTGTTACCCAAGCTAGTCTAGAGGTCCTGGGTTCAAGCAATCCTTCTGCCAAGTAGCCAGGACTACAGGCATGTGCCACGACATCCAGCTAATTTTTAAATTTATTGTAGAGAAGAGGTCTTCCTGTATTGCCCAGGCTGGTCTCGAACCCTTGGACTCAGGCAATCCTCTCGCCTCTGCCTCCTAAAACGCTGGGATTACAGACATGAGTCACCATGCCTGGCTGCTTTTCTTTTTTATTGTGGGGTACAATTCAAGGTTAAGTACATAAGTGGTTATCGTCCAAGTAAAGTGTGGATACCCTTATTGATGTTGTAGGTCCCCACCCCCTGCATCTTCTGCTTAAAGCAATCAATATAAAAAAGGACTTTCTTATCTAGGGTACAGTCATATCAAGTCTCCACCCCAGGCCAGACATGGTGGCTCATGCTTGTAATCTCAGCATTTTGGGAAGCTGAGGTGGGAAGATTGCTTGAGCTCAGGAATTTGAGACAGACCTGGGTACCATACTGAGACCTCATCTCCACAAAAAAATTTTTAAAAATTAGTCTAGTGTGATGGTGCGCACCTATAGTCCCAGCTACTCAGATGCTGAGATAGAAGGAAAACAAAAAACCACACCCCAGAGCTTTCCAAAATAAGTGAGTACTCAGTGCGTATTTGAGAGCGATTTCCTGTTGGCTGTTATTTTCTTTGGCCCTTTTTTCTTACTCAGATCCCATGGAGTGACATGTCAGCAGCTTCTTAAGCTTTTGACTTACACCCTTTTCCTTCTCCAGTCTCCATTTCGAAACAATAATGGGACTTTCCTCTCTTCCCCAGTTACTATCCAGAATCTGTTTCCTGTTGTTACTCTCACTCTTAGCCCTATCAATTTCTCCGCTCAGCACTTTCTAACCCTGACACCCTCCCACAGACCCTCCTAGGCCTCCTTATGCCACAAACTTCCCAGGCCAAGTGTGAGCCAAGGGTAATAAAGGGCAGAGCCCAGGAATCATCTAGGCTCAAATCTCAAGGCGGAAGCCTCTGCAATGGAGTTGACCCACCATCATGACCTGCAAGGTCTCCTTCCCTGCACACTGGGCTCTAGAAAAGGCAGAGAGAGCCACACGACGACAGTGTGGTCTGATTTAGTCAAAACCATCATGACCAACTACCTCCTCCGTGTGGCTGTGCCCTGTCCCCAGGTCTCTGGGGCTTCCTGTCTCCTGTGCCTTTTGGGTGCGGTTGCCTCTGACGAGAACAAATGCTCTTGTGTGGAGTTCACATGGCCATAAGGACTTGTATCGGCCTCTCCATGACATCCCAGTGAGTTACCTGAGTTCCGCTATGCAGGGTGGCACAGACACGCTGGGGCTTTTCCTCAGTCTGACTGGATCTCCAAGATCGGCCTCCCAACCATCAGGCTTGACCCCAGTCTTTTCACCACCACCATTTGGAATTTATTGAGAATTTACAAGGGCCATTCGGTGATCTGTCCTGTGGAGTGGCTTAATGATAATGTCCTGTTGACTCTCTGAAAGCTCTGCTGGAGGGGAGTGAGAGGAGTGGAGGCTGGCACAGCCTCTCTTGTTTTAAGTGAGATACGAAGCCCTGCACGTCTGCAGGGTGGGCACCCTGAGTAATCAAGGGTGGGTGGTGAATCCCCCTATTTTAGTCCATTTTGTGCTGCTGTAACAGAAGACTTGAGATGGGGTCATTATAAGTAGCAAAAACGTGTTTCTTATAGTTCTGAGGCTGCGAGGTCCAGGGCCGAGGAGCCAGCATCTGGCGAGGGCCCTCTTGCTGCACTAGCCCATGGCAGAGTGGGGACGGCAAGGAGAGCGTGAGCCAGAAAGCAAGAGAAGGCCAAACTCGCTTTTATGACAAACTTCCTCTCAGGAGAACAATCTGCTATGACAGTGACATGAATCCACTCTTGAAGACAGTAACCTGATGATGTAATCACCTCCAAAAGGTCACCTCTCTGGATACTGCTGCCTTGGAGACGCGTCTCCAACAGGTGAAATCTGGGGGACACAAACCATGACACACTCAGAGCTGGCCTCAATGGTAAATCATAAGCCAGCATTCACTCACTCAGCAGCCATCACTGAGCACCTCGCACCTTATTAAATCATGAGCCAGTGTTCACTCACTCAGCAGGGATTACTGAGCACCTAACACCTTGTTAAATCATAAGCCAGTGTTCATTCCTTCAGTAGGGTCTTACCGAGTACATAGAACATGCCAAGTACTATTCTCTATGACACATGTTAGAGACATCAGTGAACAAAGTAAGTAAAAATCCCTTTCTTCATGGTATTACATTCTTTTTTCTTTTAGTAAACTTTTATTTTTTATAATTTCAGACTTAAAGCTGCAAAAATGGTACAAACATTTCCTGAAGACCACCCAGATTCCACAAATATTATAATTTTGCCCTATCTTCTTTATTTTCTCTCCCCCATGTAGCTCTCTATTCCATTTCTTCTGAGTTGTTTGAGAGTAAATTATACACTTGATGCCCTGAGATGCCTACATACTTCAGAGCATATTTCCTAAAAACAAGGACATCTTCTGACATAATCACAGCATAAATGTCAAAATCAGGAATCTAACATTAATACAACATTACTAGTCATTCTATGGGCCTTATTTAAGTTTTATCAAGTATCCTGGTAACATTATTTATATTAAAAAACAAAATCAATCTGGGGTCCCACATCATATCAGGTGTCATGTCTCTTTAGTCTCCTACGACATGGACCCGTTTCTCAGTCTCTCCTTGTTTTTCATGACCTTGACATCTTTTACGAACGCAGGTCTATTATTTTGTAGAATATTTCTTGATTGGGCTTGCTGAATGTTTCTTTTTTTTTTTTTGAGCCAGAATCTCATTCTGTCACCCAGGCTTGAGTGCAGTGGCACACTCACAGCCACCCCAACATCGACCCAGTATCCTTCCAAGTAGCCGGAACAGGCGTGGGCTACCACACCCAGCTAATTTATTTATTTATTTATTTTATTGTAGAGATGAGGTCTCGCCAAGTTGCCCAAGCTGTTCTCGAACCTGTGGGCTCAGGCAATACCCTCACCTTGGCCTCCCACAGTGCTGGGATTACAGGCTTGAGCCACTGCGCCTGGCCGGAATGTTTCTTGATCATTAGACTTCAATGATGCTATTGTAGCAGGGACCCCGCAGACATGATGCTGTGTTGCAGTGCCTTATGCTATATTATAACATCTCATTATGGGTGAGTTAATATGGATTAATGCTGACCACTTGGTTAAGGGAGTGTCTGCCAGAATTTTCCACCGTAAAGCTGCTCTTTTCCCTGTTATAATGAATAAGGACATTGTAGGGAGTTGTAAATATCCTGTACCTCATCAAATCTCCACCAGTGAGTTCTAACATCCATTTAAGATTCTTGCATGAGCCATCGATTACTATAGTGGTTGTCAATGGTGGCGCTTACTTTCTAATGGGAAAAGACAGTCACAGTCTCTCTAAGTAAAAATAGAACAGGTAGGATGATGGTAAGTGCTAGAGAGAAAAATGAAGTAGAAAGAGAAATCAAGAGTGTTGAAGGACTCGAGCTTAATTAATTAATTAATTCATTCATTCATTCATTTTAGTCGGCTTCTCACTCTGTCACCCAGGCTGGTTCAGTGGCACGCTCACTGCAGCCTTAACCTGCTGGACTCAGGCAATCCTTCTGCCTTAGCCTTACAAGTTCCTGGAACCACAGGCGTGCGCCACCATGCCTGGCTAATTTTTTTGATTTACTGTGGAGATGAGGTCTTGCCAAGTTGTCCAGTCTGGTCTCAAACCCCTGGGCTCAGGCAATCTCCTTGCCTCCCAAATCTCCTCAGTCTCCCAAAGGCAATCTCCTCGGTCTCCCAAAGTGCTGGGATTACAGGTAGAAGTCACCATGCCCGGCAGTTCTAACTTTAAATAGGGTTATCAAGGAAGACCTAAAGGGGTAAGTAAAAACTGGGCACAGTGGCTCATGCCTATAGTCCCTGCTACTAAGAGGCTGAGATGGGTAGATTGCTTGAGGCCAGGAGTTCGAGGACAGCCTGGGCAACACAGCAAGACCCTATTTAAAAAAAAAAAAAAAAATGACTGGGCTCAGTGGCTCACATCTGTAGTCTCAGCAGAGGCAAGAAGATTGCCTGAGCCTGGGGATTCGAGACCAGCCTGGGAAACTTGGTGAGACCTCGTCTCTACAATAAATAAAAAAAATTAAGGATTGACAGTGGTGGGAAACTACAGGGGGCGGGGCAGGGAGGAGCAGGGAGGTGGAATGAAGTAGTCAATATCTGGGGAAGGGGGCACACCTCATCAACAAGGGTACCTGCGCAATGAATATTTGTATAGCTAACCCTTAATTGTACCCCACAATTTTAAAATAAAAAATAAATATAATTTTTTAAAAAATGAGCTGGGCATGGTGGTGGCCGCCTGTAGTTCCAGCTATTTGGGAAGCTGAGGCAGAAGGGTCCCCTCCGCCCAGCAGGTCGAGACTGAGGTGGCTGTGATTGTGCCACTGCACTTGAGCCTGGATGACAGCATGAGACTCCTACTCAAAAAAATAAGCAAATAAATAAATCCTAATAAAATAAAAGGATAAGCAGAAGACCCATCTGGGGAAGGCCCAGGCAGAGCACAGAGTTACAGCCAAGTCCTTGAAATAGAGCTTATCTGGAATGTTCCAGAAATGACAGGTGACCAGAGTGAGTGGGATGTGGGGGTAATGAAAGAACATGCTGTCAAAGCTGCAGCCAGGGCTAGACCCTCTAGGGCCTTGTAGACCACTGCAGGAACTTTTTAGCTTTCACTCTAGCTGAACAGGAGCACCACCACGATGTTTTAAATAGAGAAGTGAGGCAGGTGCGGTGGCTCACTCCTGTAATTCCAGCACTTTGGGAGGTGGAGAAGAGAGGATTACTTGAACCCAGGAATTCGAGACCATCCTGGGCAACTTGGCAGGACCTCATCTCTACAATAAACCAAAAACTTAGGCCAGATACGGTGGCTCATGCCTATAATCCCAGCACTTTGGGAGGCCAAGAAGAGAGGATTACCTGAGCCCAGGGTTCGAGACCAGCCTGGGCAACTTGGTGGGCCCTCAACTCTACAACAAATCAAAAAATTAGCTGGGCGTGGTGGCGCATGCCTGTAGTTCCAGCTGTTTGGAAGACTGAGGCGGAAGGATCGCCTGAGCCCAGCAGGTCCAGGCTGTGATGGCCGTGATTGTGCCACTGCACTCCAGCCTGGGCGACAGAGTGAGACTCCAACTCAAAAAAAAGAAAGAAGTGACAAGATGGGACTTTGTTCCTGCCCCACTCACTGCTTGCATGTGACAGAGAACAAGGGACTGATCTTCCCTTTCATCAGGAGCCTCAGCTCCCTCCTGATGAAATGCAGTCATGGCTCCTCCTTGGTGTTGTAGAGGGAACCCCAGGATATCATGCATGGAAGGTGCTTAGCACAGGCCTGGCAAGTAATAAGCACTCCACAAACTGGTACTATTTTGGTTCTTATCTCAGAGAGTGACTCACCTATTTTCCCAGGGCGGGATGTGTCAGTGGCCCTGGCTTTGTGTCTCCTGTGTGTTCATTTCGCTGCCCGACTTCTTCCTGCTTCCTTTGTTTATAAAATGTCTTGCTCATAAGACAGCATCATACGCAAAGGTTTTTAGCTTTGTGGCTGGGCCACAGACCTCCTGGAGTGGAATACAAGTGTTCCACACACATAGTTATGGACACGGGGTGTGAGGGTGAGATTCTCCAAGTGACTTATGTGAGAAACAAACTCACCTGTCCAAATCAAAGGATGGACACGGAGACATGGAGTGCAGCTAAAGCAAGACTTTGATGGCGGTCTTGCAAGATCGGGTGTTTGGTAGCCAGGCACACTCAGGGTGGCTACAGCAAGCAATTTATTCTCTCGCATGCAAATTTCTCCCCCAGTTCCTCATTGGCTGAGTACCACGGAGTGTACAATCTTTCCGGACATCACCTAAGTTTCATTTTTTCCCCCTTATAAGGTTATCCCTGGTTCCCTTCCCTGATTAAGTCTATTTACTTAAGAATAGCGTGTTGTTTTCTCATTGGCCCGTTTCCATTCCTGATTGTTAGGAGCCAGCAAAGAGCTGGTGGCTGAAGATTGCTGCATTTGCCAGCCTGCTTAGACAGGCCTTAAAAATGAACCATTAAGCCGGGCTCGGTGGCTCAGCCTATAATCCCGCGCCTTTGGGAGGCTGAGATGAGTGGATTGCCTGAGCCCACGGGTTCGAGACCTGCCTGGGCAACTTGGCGAGACTTCATCTCTACAATAAATCAAATATTAGCTGGGCGTGGTAGCGCGCACCTGTAGTTCCAGCTCCTTGGAAGGCTGAGGCGGAAGGATCGCCGGAGCCCAGCAGGTCGAGGCTGCGGTGGCCAGGAGCAGCCACTGCACTCCAGTCTGGGCGACAGAGTGAGACTCCAACTCAAAAAAAAAAAAAAAAAAAAATCAACCCTCAGAATGTTTCTTACAGTGTATGACCCAGACATGGCAGAGGAAAGGGGTACTTAGCTGGATTCTGCAGATAAAGTCTCTGAGAACAGCTCAGCAAACAGATAACTTTCTGGCCCTTCGAGAAGTCACTTGGCCTTTGGTGGTGTCGGTTTCCTTATCTGTCTCAAGGAAGTTGTGCAAGATGATATTTAAGGTCCCTTCCAGGTCTTGAATTCCACAATACAGTCAATGTCCTTGGCATCAATTACAAAAGTGCATTTATGGAGAGTATATCTCTGTTTACCTCCTCAGGACAGACCTTTAAAATGACCTGTGATTCCTGGGATTGAGTCCTGTCACCAAAAACAAAGTCTCTGCTTTGTTTCCCTTTTACATACAGGGCAGCCACTACATAGCCCTTGACCTGCTATCCCGTCATGGACACAGCACAGGGCATCTCTCTGGTCGGGGAGGCTGTGCGAGGTGAGGGGCCAGGAAGGAAGCGGCCACTGACTTCATCCCAGTCCCGGGTACGAGTCAACGGATGTTCTTACTTACCACTCATGGACTCTTTATGGAATGAAGATTCTCTTCACTTTACAGATGTGGAAACCCAGGCTCAGAAAGCCTCAAGGTCACCAAATGTGTTAATGCTGGAATCTGGACCCCGGTTTATTGGGACTAGCGCGAACGGTCTGTGTTTTTTCCACTTCACCATCGTGCCTTACTGAACAGATGTATACTTGGCCATGTGCTCAATCCATGCGCTTTTCGCTCCATCAGCATCTCTGCAGGTAGTGCTCCTGACAAGCTTCTTTTTTTTTTTGAGCTGGAGTCTCACTCTGTCGCCCAGACTGGAGTGCAGTGGCTGCTCCCGGCCACCGCAGCCTCGACCTGCTGGGCTCCGGCGATCCTTCCACCTCAGCCTTCCGAGTAGCCAGAATTACAGGCATGTGCTACCACGCCTGGCTGATTTTTTGATTTATTGTAGAGATGAGGTCTCCCTGCCCAGGCGGGTCTCGAACCTGTAGCCTCAGGCAATCCACTCACCTCAGCCTCCCAAAGGCATGGGATTACAGGCTAAGCCACCAAGCCCGGCGCTTTTTTTTTTTTTTTTTTTGAGTTGGAGTCTCACTCTGTCGCCCAGACTGGAGTGCAGTGGCCGCTCCCGGACACCGCAGCCTCAACCTGCTGGGCTCCAGCGATCCTTCTGCCTCAGCCTTCCAAGTAGCTGGAACTACAGGCATGCGCTACCACGCCTGGCTAATTTTTTGATTTATTGTAGAGGTGAGGTCTCGCCAAGTTGCCCAGGCGGGTCTCGAACCTGCGGGCTCAGGCAATTCACTCACCTCAGCCTCCCAAGGCACGGGATTACAGGTTGAGTCACTGAGCCTGGCTTCTTCTTTTTTTTTTTTTTTTTTTTGGTCGGGGTCTTACCCTGTGGCTCATGCTGGTGTGCAGTGGCATGAATGATCACAGCCACCACATCCTCAATCTGCTGGGCTTAGGCAATCCTTCCACTTCAGTCTTCCAAAGAGCTAGAACTACAGGCTCACGCCACCTTATCTAGCTTATTTTTTTATTTATTGTAGAGTCGAGTTCTCACCAAGTTGCCCAGGCTGGTCTTGAACCCCGTGCTCAGGCAATCCTCTCTTAGCCTCCCAAAGTGCTGGGATGATAGGCGTGAGTTCATGCCTGGCATGACTTCTTTTCTAACAGCTCCCAGACAAGGGAAGCACCATTCCCTTTCACCACCAGAGTGGTGAATGCAGTGCCTTTTTTTCTTTTCTCTGAACAGAACTGGTATCCTCAGATAAACTCAGCGTATTATTCCAGCACCTATTTCCCAAGAAGCTCTGTGCCATCAAGGCATTCCTTCCCTTATCGTCTCCACCCTGATATTCACCTGCAGGTTATTTCCTCCTGTTTTGAAACAATATTTTTCTTCTCTATATTCTCCCTAATATGTATTTACCTGGGGAGTTAAAAATATGCACACACATTTTTTTTTTTGAGTTGGAGTCTCACTCTGTCGCCCAGACTGGAGTGCAGTGGCATGCTCCTGGCCACTGCAGCCTCGACCTGCTGGGCTCCAGCGATCCTTCTGCCTCAGCCTTCCAAGTAGCTGGAACTACAGGAGCGCGCTACCATGCCTGGCTAATTTTTGATTTATTGTAGAGACGAGGGCTTGCCAAGTTGCCCGTGTGGGCCTCGAACCCGTGGGCTCAGGCAATCCACTCACCTCAGCCTCCCAAAACGCGGGATTACAGGCTGAGCCACCAAGCCCGGCTGCACACACATTTTAAGAGATGTTCGCTGTCATCAGAAGTGTCCAGACACTGATGGGAATCACTCTGAGCACCTCTTGTAATTGCAGAAGTAAACATGACTTGTATTCACATTATTGAACATTAAAATTTTATTTTACTTATTTATTTATTTTTTTGAGTTGGAGTCTCACTCTGTCGCCCAGACTGGAGTGCAGTGGCCGCTCCCGGCCACCGCAGCCT
>NW_007053996.1:70882-81074 GCF_000164805.1 Carlito syrichta
CACACTTTGGGAGGCTGAGGTCAGAGGATTGCCTGAGCCCACAGGTTCGAGACCAGCCTGGGCAACTTGACTAGACCTCGTCTCTACAATAAATTAAAAAATTAAGCCGGGCTCGGTGGCTCAGCCTGTAATCCCACGCCTTTGGGAGGCTGAGGTGAGTGGATTGCCTAAACCCGCAGGTTCGAGACCCACCTGGGCAGCGAGACCTCATCTCTACAATAAATAAATAAAAAAAAAAATCAGTCGGGCGTGGTAGCACATGCCTGTAATTCCGGCTACTCGGAAGGCTGAGGCGGAAGGATCGCCGGAGCCCAGGAGGCGAGGCCGCGGTGGCCGGGAGCGGCCACTGCACTCCAGTCTGGGCGACCGAGTGAGATTCCAACTCAAAAAAAAAAAAAAATTAGTCGGGCATGTTGGTGTGCACCTATAGTCCCAGCTATTTGGAAGGCTGAGGCAAAAGGATTGCCTGAGCCCAGGAGCTCAAGGCTGTGGTAATCTTTGATCATGCCACTGCCCTCCAGCCTGGGTGACAGTGAGACTCCTACTCAAAACACAAAAAAGTGTATACTATTTTTTGGCACCCACTGTATTATGAAACAGACTTAGGATCAGAGTATGTTTTCTATAGGTTTCCCTGCATTTCTCAGCAAATAATTGTGAGTTTGGTTTTTGTTTTGTTTTGTTTTTCTGAGTTGGAGTCTCACTCTGTCGCCCATGCCGGAATACAGTGGCCCACTCATGGCCACTGCAGCCTCAACATGCTGGGCTCAGGCGATCCTTCCACCTCAGCCTTCCAAGTAGCTGGAACTACCGTCATGAGTCATCACACCCGGCTAATTTTTTTATTTACTGTAGAGACGAGGTCTTGCCAAGTTCTCCGGGCTGATCTTGAACCTGTGGGCTCAGGCAATCCCCTCACCTCCTCCTCCCAAAGTGCTGGGATTTACAGCTATGAGCCACTGCTCCTGGCAGATTGTTTTTTTTTTCTCCCTCTAAAAACCACCTGAGGTAAAAGACAGACATAGACAAACTGGAACAGAAATGTGATCATATCCTTATTGAATGAGAATATGTAGTTCTTCCTTGAAGCATATTACATGTATTCAATCAATGTTGGTTTAATGAGATAAAAGAAATAAAAGTTAAATAGTGTGTTAAAAACTGAAAAAACAAGTGTGTGTTAAAGGGTTCTAGATTATTTATGAGGGAGAAAGAGAAGTGAAGAGCCTGAATTCTCTTGGTCTGAATGCCCACCCCTCCATTTCATTTTCACTGGAAAATGTTTAACATCACTATTTATGTGTCCATATGCTTACTCTGTTAGGTGAGAAACAAACTCAACTGTAGCAATAAAAAATATTTTTTGCATGAAAAGTAAATCACCATTCGAAATTCCCAACTCCTTATAAATGGAATCTGCAATAGATCTCTCTCTCTCCTCTCCCCTGCCACACACATTGTAAACTGGGGATTTTATTAACTCAATGTTCTTTAAAAATAACTGCTGTCAAACCCCAGAGCTGGAAGTTACTTCAGTCTCTCAACGATACACAATTACAGCACCTGGTCGTCAGACTATACCTCCCAGGTCACCAGTGACTCCTGAGCACAGCGGGAAGACTTTCCCGGGTGTCTGAGAGGTCACTGGGGACTCAGCTGGGCCCTTGCAGGAACAGCATCCTAAAACTTTACAAATTAGTGCAGCCCACGGCTTTTCAACACTGTTTATTCCCTCCTTGTCTGTTTTCCTCATTTATGTACCCCAGTCCCCCACCAACTTCCCGCCTTGCAGAGCAAGCATGCGAGATATCCATGAGAATGGCTACAGGGACCCAAGGCGGGGCTTGGTCTGGCGCCACAAGCTCTAGAAAAATCAGCGCATAGGACGACTGACCTGAAGGGGAGGCTTCCCAGAAACCATGAGGGCAGAAGGGCTGTGGTGGTACCCTGCAGATCCCAAGAAATAGACTCATTACGGAAAGAGCACTGGCTTGCAAAGGGAAAGACCAGGGTCACCACCAATTTGTTGAGTGATGCTAGCAAGCCGTTTAATTCCACTACGTTGCCAGAAAAATGGGGAGAGTGTCACAGAATCCTCATGATAAACAAGTGACATGCAGTGTATATTTTAAAGAGGTTTGCTAAGCTATGCTTATGCAGAGAATGTATGATTATACACATATAGAGTGGTTATGTGTTGATTTGTTTGGGTTTTTTTTGTTGTCATTGATGTTGGGGTTTTTTTAATTGTTTTTTGTTTTTGTTTTTGTTTTTTGAGTCAAGGTCTTATTCTGTCGCCCAGGATGGAGAGTATTGCCACAATCACAGACTCAGGTAATCCTGATCTTGGGCTCAAGCAATCCTTCCTCCTTGGCCTCCCAAGTAGCTGGGACTACAGGCACACAGCACTACACCTGGCTGGTTTCATTATGTATTTCTTTTGTAGAGATGGGGGGTCTTACTATGTTGCCCAGGCTGGTCTCGAACTCCTGGGCTCAAGCAATTCTCCTGTGTCAGCCTCCAAAAATGCTGGGATTGCAGGCATGAACTACCATGCCCAGCAATTTATTTTTGTTTTGTTTTATTTTGTTTTGTTTTTGAGTTGGCATCTCACTCTGTCACCCAGGTTGGAGTGCAGTGGGACGCTCGTGGCCACCACAGCCTCCACCTGCTGGGCTCAGGTGTTCCTTCCACCTCAGCTTTCCAAGAATCTGGAACTATAGGCATGCACCACCACACCCAGTTAATTTCTTGATTTATTGTAGAGATGAGGTTTTGCCATGTTGCCTAGGCTGGCCTCGAATCTATGAGCTCAGACAGTCCTCTTGCCTCTGCCTCCCAAAGTGCTGGGATTACAAGTGTGAGCCACCGCACCTGGCTTTTTTTTTTTTTGTTGTTGTTTTTAAACAGGGACCTATGTGCATTGGTTGCCTGTAATGAGTATTTTTCCCTTATTGTGTCCTATGTCAACAGATGTGAGCTATTGAAAAAAGAAAAGCAATATATGCTTTCTAAACGGTGCTGGGTCAGTTGGTAGGAATTATTTGCTGATCTATGTGTATCCAAATAAATTCTCACCAGACACAGTGGTTCACGCCTATAATCCCAGCACATAACAAGACGTCCTGTCTACAAAAAAAAAAAAAAATCAGCCGGATGTGGTGACATATACCTGTTGTCCCAGCTACTTGGGAATCTGAGGCAGAAGGGGTGCCTGAGACCCGCCTGAGCAACATAGGAAGACCCTGTCTCTAAAACAAACAAACCAAAAACAAATTCTCAAAGACGTTTTTTATCCTTGGTACCCTCTCACAGATACACAAGCTATTCCTCAGCCAAGGCTGGGTAAGCTAGCAGGTGGTTGTCAATCACTAGCCTACACCAATCAATTAGTAATCAGCTTCCTGAGCCTGAGTTGGGAGAGCTGCAGACTGACTGGGCAGGAAGGAGCTCTGTGACTCATTAAGATGTTTGCCCAGCCAGGTGCCGTGGCAGCACTTTGGGAGGCTGAGGCAAGAGGATTGCCTGAGCTCAGGGGTTTGAGACCAGCCTGGGCAACTTGGCAAGACTTCGACTCCACAATAAATAAAAAAATTCCGGGCTCGGTGGCTCAGCCTGTAATCCCGTGCCTTTGGGAGGTTGAGGTGAGTGGATTGCCTGAGCCCGTGGGTTCGAGACCCGCCTGGGCAACTTGGCGAGACCTCATCTCTACAATAAATCAAAAAATTAGCCGGGCGTGGTAGCGTGCGCCTGTAGTTCCACCTACTCGGAAGGCTGAGGCGGAAGGATCGCCGGAGCCCAGCAGGTCGAGGCTGCAGTGACCGGGAGCGGCCACTTCACTCCAGCCTGGGCGACTGAGTGAGACTCCAACTCAAAAAAAAATAAAAAATAAAAAATTAGCCAGGTGTGGTGGCACGCGCCTGTTGTTCCAGCTACTTGGAAGGCTGAGGCGGAAGGATTGCCTGGGCACAGCAGGTGGAGGCCGCGGTGGCTGTGAGTGTGCCACTGCACTCTAGCCTGGGTGACAGAGTGAGACTTCAACTAAAAAAAAAAAAAAAAAAAAGATGTCTGCACAGGTGGCTATGTGAAGTACCAATAACCACGGACCAACTATGCCTCTCTTGACTACACCGTGACATAAAGGTTGCTAGATATATGTGTATCACAGGGCCCACAAACTGTAGGAAAACTGATGTAATAGACAGCTAACATTAGAGAGAGCCATTCCAAAAACCACAAGAGAGGATGGGCTCTGTAGCCCAGGCTGGAGTGCAGGGGCACAATCATGACTCACCACAGCCTCGACCTTCTGGGCTCAAGCGATCCTTCCGCCTCAGTTTCCCAAGCAACTGAAACTACAGGCACGTGCCACCATGCCCAGAAAATTTTTTTGGTAGAGACAAGGTCTCATTGTATTGCCCAGGCTGGTTTTCAACTCCTGGGTTCAAGCAATCCTACCACCTTGGCCTCCCAAAGTGCTGGGATTGATAGGCCTGGCCAATTAAGATTTTATACTAAGCCGGGCTTGGTGGCTCAGCCTATAATCCCACGCCTTGGGAGGCTGAGGTGACTGGATTGCCTGAGCCCGTGGGTTCGAGACCTGCCTGGGCAACTTGGTGACCTCATCTCTACAATAAATCAAAAAATCAGCCGGGTATGGTAGCGCGTGCCTGTAATTCTGGCTACTCGGAAGGCTGAGGCAGAAGGATCGCCAGTGCCCAGTGGGTCGAGGCTGCTGTGGCCGGGAGCAGCTACTGCACTCCAGTCTGGGCGACAGAGTGAGACTCAGACTTAAAAAAAAAAAAAAAGATTTTATACTAAGCATGACTATGTAATGTATCTAGTTATCACGTTCCTGTATCATGTGTCTAGTATCATGTTCCTGTCAATACCATGACATTTAGAATAATAATTTACTCTCCAAAGTGATTAGGAAGCTATTTTAGTCTTTGTAAATTAAAAGTGGACAATATACTCAGTTACCTATAATCCCCAAAGTCCCCCCTATGGAGAAAGGCTATTGACTTCATGGTGGCCATGTTGTCACATCTGGGCAACTGCTTATCTGCTTGGTCTCCTGAGCTCCTGGTCATGCTTTTAATCTTATCAGCGCCTCCTGTTTCCGGGGAGAAGGCAATGGCTGACTCAGTCCTCATTCCCAGTCTCTTCCTCACTACCTCCATATAATTTGTCATCGAAGTTCAGTTTTCACCTGGAGATAGCTGTTCTCTGTGAAAGTCTTGTCTCTCAAGAGGTCTTTGAGCATGTTTGATCAGGATGGTGCAGTAAATCCATATGATCAGTTGATAGTGGTTCTGTATGTCTCTCTCTGAGCTATTTTTGCCACATGCAGCACAAAATAATGTTCTCCTCAGGAACCACACCCCAGTGTGGGGCACATTAGCACCAAGGACAACCCCAGCGTTCATCTTCTGGGTGCTTCAGATGGCTTTCCTCCACCCCAGCGCCAAGCTGGGGATTTTTTTTATCATTCTTCTTCCTCCTTAAACCTCATGAGAATGGACTGTTGTCTCTCTTCCCAAAGAATGATTTTTTTTTCCAAGTCCAATGTGACCAACTTGACCCAGAACTAGACGCCAAAGTGGCCCTAAGGGAATTAGAATGTGGTTGTCCACTGGCCTAGTCATCTCCACTGTGTGAAGACTCTTTGTTTGAGGATTCATAATAGAAGTCAACTCTGGTTGACCCACAGAGAATTCTACCGAGTCACCTCACCACCCAGCAAACGTGGTAGGCACTCAGTACATATCTGTGGATAAATAATTGCAAAGTTCAAGGCAGAAAACCTAACGAGTCCTAGAAGACTTGTCGAGATCTTGACAAGGGGGTTGTGACTCTTCCTAGCAGATTGTACTGAGCCACGGGTCACATGTCACCTGGATTTTAAGTGTGTAGCAATTTCACACCAGGGCAGGAGAAGAAAGGAAGTTTTGATATTTGGAACAAGGTGATGTAAAAAGATGGAACTTATAAATCTTAATCTGTTCATTCATCCATTAACCCTCTCCCCCTTTTTTTTATTTCCACAGGTCAAATTTGCATTTTGGTTAAAAGACTGGAATGAAATACTGCAGCTGTTAAGTGCCATCTCATCTTAAGTTCCAGAAACTAATTCAAGCTAGTCAAATGGCTTCAAAACATTTCTGATTTCTGACAGTAAACTTATTAACACTTCATAAGTGTCAACATCTATAAATTTCAAACAACCTATGGCATATCTGTTGTATATGCAATAAAACTAAATTTCTAGCCAGGCTCAGTGGCTCAGCCTGTAATCCCGTGCTTTGGGAGGCTGAGTGAGTGGATTGCCTGAGCCCGCGGGTTCGAGACCCGCCTGGGCAACTTGGCAAGACCTTATCTCTACAGTAAATCAAAAAAAATTAGCCGGGTGTGGTAGCGCACGCCTATAGTTCCAGCTACTTGGAAGGCTGAGACGGAAGGATCGCCGGGGCCCAGCAGGTCGAGGCTGCAGTGGCCGGGAGCAGCCACTGCACTCCAGTCTGGGCGACAGAGTGAGACTCCAACTCAAAAAAAAAAACAACTAAATTTCTGTACACTTTTTCAATGCATTTGTTAAAGGATGCATTTATATGGTGTCTCTATAAATGACTCACCGATAGCAAAACCAAACCACAATGATACAAACTGAAATTACTTAGAAAATGTTGGGAATGGGCTGGGTACAGTGGCTCCCGCCTGTAATCCCAGCACTTTGGGAGGCGGAGGCGAGAGGATTACCTAAACTCAGGGTTCAAGACCAGCCTGAGCAACATGGTAAGACCTCGTCTCTACGATAAATCAGAAAAGTCAGCCGGGCACGGTGGCGCATACCGGTGGCTCCAGCTACTTGGAAGACTGAGGCGAAAGGATCACCTGAGCCCAGCAGGTCGAGGCTGCAGTGGCTGTGAGTGTGCCACTGCCCTCCCACCTGGACAGCAGAGTGAGACCTCGACTCAAAAAAAAGAAAACATTGGGAATACGTTTATATTGTTATCAGCAAATGTAGGCTTGGTTGTGCTGCAGTGAAATATCATCCCCCAAGTGTCAATGTCTTGGAGCAACAACAGTGTGTTTCTGTCACAAAGTCTGCCCCATGCCTGCGCAGTGGTCCAGGGCAGCTGTCTTCCTACCACAGCTCAGCAGTCCAGACTCCATGATCACCAGGAAGGCAGGGGCAGCTTGGAAGACTCACACCAAGCACTTAAGGCGTTTGCCCAGAAGAGATAAAAGCCAGAATTATTCACCGGTTTTCACCAAAACGAAGGGGCAAAAAGGGACCAAAAGGGGTAATTCCATTAGTCGCCACAGGAGAAAATCAGATATGGGTGATGACTAGAAACTTCTACCACAAGGGACCTCTATCTTAGCACTGACACCATATCGGGTCTTCTTGACTCCATGACTACAAACCACAGGAGATAAGTTATCAAAGGAAGAAGGAGAGAAAAGGTGTTATAAATGATGAGTATAAACAAAGAATCTGGAATTAGAAGAACGCAAACACGAGGTACCATAAAGAGGACATATCAACCAGAGGACAGAGATCACCTCGAGAGATTTTTTGGAGATACGTACCACAAGAATAGAGACAAAAGGTGGCATACAGGAGGAATCACACAGAGGCTGCAAGTGACAACTGTCCAATACACCAAAAGACGGTGTCTACATGGACTCATGATCAGGCAGGTTCACAGATGGAACGACCACAGCTAACGCAGAAACAAGGCGTGGGCTCTGGAGGTGTGGGGACAGACCACCAACACCCACACTGAGGGAAAACCAGGTCAAGTACAACAGATATGGGCAAGGCATGGGGCTCACATTCATAAGCCCAGCACTTTGAGAGGTTGAGGCGGGAGAATCACTTGAGCCCAGGAGTTCAAGACCAGCCTGGGCAACATAGTGAGTCCTTATCTATACAAAAAATAAAATAAAATAAATTAACCAGGCATGGTGGCACATGCCTATAGTCCCGGCCACTCCAGAGGTGGGAGGTTCACTTGAGCCTGGGAGTTTGAGGCCATGGTGAGCTATGATTATGCCACTACATTCCAGCCTGGGCAACAGAGTAAGACCCTGACTGAAAAAAAAAAAATGTCTAACAGCTGTGAATCCAAAAGTGACAGCCAGAAAGCAATCTCCTGCCTCTTATAACTGCTATCAGGGCTGGGGAACGAGGAAATAAAGGAGCATCAGAGGGGAGGGACTACTGGGCTTGCACTTATAACCCCAGTACTTTGGGAGGCCAAAGCCAGAGGATTGCCTGAGCCTAAAGGTTTGAGATCAGCCTGGGCAACTTGGTGAGACCTCGTATTTACAATAAATCAAAAATTAGCCTGGCATCATGGCACACGCCTGTAGTCCCAGTTACTTGGGAGGCTAAGGTGGGAGATCACCTGAGCCCAGCAAGTCAAGGATGTGGTGGCCATGAGCGTGCCACTGTACTCTAGCCTGGGTGACAGAGTGAGACTCTGACTGAAAGCGAGAGAGAGAGAGAGAGAGAGAGAAGGAACTTCTGAATCCTTCCAGGACCACTATGAGCACCCAAAGTGAAAATTCACACCTGCTTAGAGTTTCATCTGGTTTTTTCTCACTTTGAGCCAATCAGTGTCAGCATATGTGTGGTTCACATGATAGCCACCCCGGGCTTCCTGTCAGAGCTTCCCAGGAGGATGATATCAAGCCTGAAACACAAATGTTGGCCTTCTACAGAGAACTTCCACAAACTCCCACTGCTGAGACTCCAGATCCAGTCTAGTCCTGCCTGACAACAGTATGATGTTTAACACTCACTCAAATTTATTACTTTTTTTTTTTGAGTTGGAGTCTCACTCTGTTGCCCAGGTTGGAGTGCTCACAGCCACTTCAACCTCAACCTGCTGAGCTCAGGCAATCCTTCTGCTTCAGTTTTCCATGTAGTTGAAACTACAGGCATGCGCCAACATTCCCAGCTAATTTTATGATCTATTGTAGAGATGTGGTCTCACCCAGTTGCCCAGGCTGGTCTCGAGCCCCTGGCCTCAGTCAGTTCTCTCACTATAGCTTCCCAAAGTAGTGGGATTATGAACTTCAGCCACCACACCTGGCATATTACTTTATTTTTCTTTTCTTTTTTTTTTTGAATTGAAGTCTCACTCTGTTACCCACGGCCACCACAGCCTCAATCCACTGGGCTCAGGTGATCCTCCTGCCTCAGGGTTCCAAGCAGCTAGAATTACAGGTACGCATCACCATGTCTGGCTAATTTTATTTATTTATTTTTTTTGTAGAGATGAGGGCTTGCCAAGTTGTCCAGGCTGGTCTCGAACCCATGGGCTCAGTCAATCCTCTCACCTCAGCCTCCCAAAGTGCCGGGATTATGGGCATGAGCTACTGTACCCAGCAGCCTATTACTTTCAATACATCTTGTTGGGGGGTTATGTTACCCAGAATCAGTTTCTGTTGTTTGCAATCTAAGAACCATAATTAAGACTGCCCTCCCCAGCCCCTAAACAGCCAAGATTTCTGCACCCAGGAAATTGAGAAACTTCTAAAAATAAATAGCAAGTTTAAGATCCTGGTCTAGACTCCAATTTCTTTAGAAACAGATAACTTTCCAGGGCCATTCTCCAAGATGACTGCCATTTTATTTTATTTTTTATTTATGTTTTCAAAATGGTGGAATCTGTGCAGAGATGACTGCCATTTTAAAAGTTAACTTCCTCAAAAAAGAGCCTGAATACCTAAAACAATTCTCAGCAAGGGAACAAAGTTGGAGGCATCACACCTCCAGACTTTAAACTTTATTTCAAGGCTATAGTAACAAGACAGCATGGTACTGGTTCAGGAATGGACATATAGACCAAAGGAACTGGATAGAGAATCTGGAAATAAAACTACAGACCTCAGCCAGGTGGGTAGCTCATGCCTGTAATCTCAACCCTTTGGGAGACAGAGGTGAGAGGATTGCCTGAGCCCAGGGGTTCAAGACCAGCCTGGGCAACATGAGGAGGCCTTGTCTCTACAATAAATAAATAAATAAATAGCTGAGCATGGTGGCATGCACTTGTAGTTCCAGCAACTTAGAAGAATCACCTAGCTGGGCTCGGTGGCTCAGTCTGTAATCCCGCGTCTTTGGGAGGCTGAGGTGAGTGGATTGCTGAGCCCATGGGTTCGAGACCCACCTGGGCAA
>NW_007053996.1:81311-86017 GCF_000164805.1 Carlito syrichta
CAGAGTGGGACTCCAACTCAAAAAAAAAAAAAAAAAATTATTGTGTCTTTGAAATTGCCTCATGAAAATTACAACATGCTGCTGCTTTAAAAGGTGGACCAACGATGGGCAAGGTGTTGTCCATGTTGCACGGTGGGTTGTGGAATTTCTTTCTTGACCTTTTCTACTCTTAACACATGCTTGAAATGTCTATCATGGAAAGTGTTTTAATGTTGTCAAGTAAAAGATGTTTATTATTTCGGGTTTTCTTGTCCCTGGCAGGCCAGATGTTACTCTGTGGCTCACGTGCCACAGGCAGTCTCCTCGCCCCAGATAAGTGTAGTTTCCTTTTGGGGGAGCCTGAAACTGCATTTGGCATGTCCTCATATCCCTATAAGGTACATTCATGCCAGGAAGCATCTTCTGAGTGTTTTAGTCCATTCGGGCTGCCGTAACAAAATACCATCAACAGGGTGGCTTATGCACAACAGACATTTATTATAGTTCTGGAGGCTGAGTGGCCCAAAGAATCCGATTCAGTGTCTGGTGAGGGCCCGAGTTCTGGGTCCCAGACAGCGTCTTCTTGCTGTGGGCTCACTCTCTGAGGTATCCTTCTGAAGGGGACTAATCACACTGATGAGGGCTACCCTCATGACCTAGTCACCTCCCAAAAGCTCCTCTGCCAAATACTGTCACCTTGGGGGTGAGGATTTCAGCATATGAATTTGAGACAGACACAGACATTGCGACTAGGGCGCTGAGCAATGCAGATGCTACTGTAGATGGCATAAAGGGGAAGATATCTTTCTTTCTTTCTTTTTTTTTTTTTGAGTTGGAGTCTCACTCCGTTGCGCAGGCTGCAGTGCAGAGGCACACTCATGGCCACCCCATTGTCAATCCGCTGGGCTCCGGTGATCCTTCCACCTCAGCCTTCCAAATAGCTGGAACTACAGGCGTGCGCTACCACACTGGATTAATTTGTTATTTATTGTAGAGATGAGGTCTTGTCAAGTTGCCTGGACTGATCTAGAACCCATGGGCTCAGGCAATCCACTCGCCTCGGCCTCCCAGAGTGCTGGGATTACAGGCAGAGCCGCACCAAGCCCAGCCTAGGGGCAAGATTTCTATCATGAGCATAACTAAAATTCTCACTCGGCATTTCTGTCCTCCACAAAGTCTATTTCCTGCTGCAAGCCAACCACAGTGCCACTACTCTTCAGTCTGGGTGACAGAGTGAGACCTGGACTCAAAAAAAAAAAAAGTCTAAGGTCTAAGTCCAGGAGCCCTTCAAGTTGGGTGCCTTAGCAACTGCATCAACCAGCAGACTTCAGCAGTTAACTTCTGACATTAGGTTCTAAAAATGTCACCCACTTCTACTAATGCATTGTTCTCTTGACATACCTGCTCTGAAACTCAGCCACCATGGTGTGAGGAAGTTCAAGCTGCCTGTGTAGAGGCTCACGTGGAGAGAAACTGAGTTTCCCTGGCTCAAGCCCTGGCTGAGCCCCAAGCCTATGGCTAACACCAGCCAGCTGTGGAAGTGACTTGACTCAGCTTGAAAGAGGATCCCCCAGCCCATGTGTGAGCTGCTCCAGTTCATATTGCATGAGCAGAGACAAGAGGTCCTGCCCTGATTGCAGACAAGTGAGCAGAATCCATGACTGTCATTATTGAAGCCACTGAGCAGCCATAGGTGATGCTGACACGGTTTTCATGGGCAGCGGGAGGTGTGGATGAAAAGTCCATACCCCGTAGGTGAGACAAATGCACTTCTGCTATTCCTTGTTTCCTAGATATGCAAATCTTTTTTTTTGACATAAACTTTATATTTAAAATTGTGTTTATTAAACTTTAAATTTTTAGGTAATTTTATATCTACATTCATTTGTAAGAAATAATACAGAAGCTGGGCACGGTGGCTCATACCTATAGTCCCAGTACTTTGGGAGGCCGAGGTGAGAGGATTACCTGAGCCCGCGGGTTCGAGACCAGCCTGGGCAACTTGGCGAGACTTCGTCTCTACAATAAATCAAAAAATTAACCAGGTATGGTGGCGTGTACCTGTAGTTCCAGCTACTTGGAAGTCTGAGGCGGAAAGATTACCTGAGCTAAGCGGGTCGAGGCTGCAGTGGCCAGGAGTGTGCCACTGCCCTCCAACCTGGGTGACAAAACAAGACTCCAACTCAAAAAAGAAAGAAAAAGAGATAATACAGGAGTATCCTATGCACCATTCAATTTCCTTAATATATTATCCTCAGATAGAGGCCGTGTCAGACATTAAACTGATAAGAACAGATACTACACTTCATCTTAGCCAAAAGGCTGAGAAGTGATTGCAAATCTTTATATCAAGTGGCACTCTCTCACTCACTCAGAGAAGTTGCTAATTTTTTTTTTTTTTTTGAGTCAGAGTTTCACTCTGTCACTCAGGCTGGAGTGCAGTGGCATGCTTACAGCCACTGCAGCCTCGACCTGCTGAGCTCAGGGGATCCTTCCACCTCAACCTTCTAAGTAGCTGGAACCACAGGTGCGCGCTGCCATGCCTGGTTAATTTTTTGATTTATTGTAGAGATGAGGTTTTGTCAAGTTGTCCAGGCTGGTTTTGAACCCATGGTCTCAGGCAATCTTTTCGCCTTGGCCAATTATTTATTTATTTATTTATTTTGAGCCCAGATCTCACTCTGTTGCTCAGGCTGGAATGCAGTGGCACAATCACGATAATCACAGCCTCGACCTTCTGGGCTCAGGTGATCTTTCCATCTCATATTCCCAAGTAGCTGGGACTCCAGATGTGCACCACCACACCTGGCTTATTTCTTAATTTTTTGTAAAGACAAGTTCTTGCTATGTTGCCCAGCCTGGTCTTGAGCTCCTGGGCTCAAGTGATCCTCCCGCCTCAAGCTCCCAAAGTACTGAATTACAGGTGTGAGCTGCTGCACTTGGCCGGGAAGTTGCTGATTTTTGGCTCTAGCAATTTACCTCTAGTGCGAAGTAGCATTTGAGGAGGATTTTGATTTGAAGAAAGTGGCTTAGCATGGGTGCCTTAGGCATTTGGAATACACAGGATAAAGCATAGCTAGAATGAGAGAATGAGTTAAAAATAACAACTGTTTTCAGCTAGATCAAAGATTTTTAAAACTTCTTATTTATGTTAACTTTATCTGTACAAACATGGATAAAGAAGGCATGTTGTGACTTTCTGATAAACTATAAGGAAGACATCTTGCTTAATAGGATTATAGCCCCATCACTTTCCCCTCATCCCCTTCCCCCAGTGAAATGTAACTTTATTTTATTTTATTATTTTTTTGAGCCAGAGTCTCACTCTGTCACCCAGGCTAGGGTGCATAGCTACCACTGCCTGGGCAACTTAGTGCAACCTCATTTCTACAATAAACCAAAAAATTAGTGAGAGGAAAGAAGGAAGAGGAAGGCAAGTGGAGACACAGGTTTGAGTCCAGGTCTTACTCTGTCACACGGGCTGAAGAGTAGTGGCACAATCCTGGCTTACCGCAGCCTCCATCTCCTAAGATCAGACGATCCTTCCATCTCAGCCTCTTGAGTACCTGGGACTACAAGTGTGCATCACCACACGCAGCTAATATTTTTTTTTTGAGTTGGAGTCTCACTCTGTCACCCAGAGTGGAGTGCAGTGGCCACTCCCGGCCACTGCAGCCTCGACCTACTGGGCTCCGGCAATCCTTCCACCTCAGTCTTCCAAGTAGCTGGAACTACAGGCGCGCGCTACCACGCCCGGCTCATTTTTGATTTATTGTAGAGATGAGGTCTCGCCAACTTGCCCAGGCAGGTCTCAAACCCGCGGGCTCAGGCAATCCACTCACCTCAGCCTCCCAAAGGCGCAGGATTACAGGCTGAGCTACCAAGCCCGGCTGCTAATATTTTTTATTAGGAGATCTGCCTTCTGAGGCTCATTGTCTAAGGGAAGCTATGTCTTTATCAGCCTATTCCAGGGTCAGGACAGGAACATGATCAATCATTCCTTATTGGAGTGAAAGCAAACTTAAAAACAGCAGATTTTTATTTTTATTTTTATTTTTTTTGAGTTGGAGTCTCACTCTGTCGCCCAGACTGGAGTGCAGTGGCCACTCCCGGCCACCGCAGCCTAACCTGCTGGGCTCCGGCGATCCTTCCGCCTCAGCCTTCCAAGTAGCCGGAATTACAGGCATGTGCTACCACGCACGGCTGATTTTTTGATTTATTGTAGAGATGAGGTCTCGCCAAGTGGCCCAGGTGGGTCTCGAACCCACAGGCTCAGGCAATCCACTCACCTCGGCCTCCCAAAGCGCAGGATTACGGGCTGAGTTACCAAGTCCAGCTATTTATTTTTATTTTTTAAGTAGGAGTGTCATCCAGGCTGGAGTGCAGTGACATGCTCATGGCCACCGCAGCCTTGACCTGGGCTCAGGCGATCCTTCTACCTCAACCTTCCAAGTAGCTGGAACCACAGGGGTGTGCCAACACATCTGGCTAATTTTTTGATTTATTGTAGAGACAAGATCTTGCCAAGTTACCCAAGCTGGTCTCAGACCCCTAGACTCAGGTGATCCTCTTGCCTCTACCTCCCAAAGTACGGGATTACAGGCATGAGCCATTTTCCCTGTTATCATTAAATTCTACCCACTGGCCGGGCTCGGTGGCTCAGCCTGTAATCCCGCGCCTTTGGGAGGCTGAGGTGAGTGGATTGCCTGAGCCCGCGGGTTCAAGAC
>NW_007053996.1:86183-90581 GCF_000164805.1 Carlito syrichta
AAAAAAAAAAAAAAAAAATTCTACCCACTGCTTCAGGACCCCTACACTTTGGGTCCCCAGAATCTATTACCATCACAAGCATGTGTAAGAAGTTGAGATCAGGCTGGACGCGGTGGCTTATGCCTGTAATCTCAGAATTTTGGGAGGCCGAAGCAAGAGAATTGCCTGAGCCCAGGGTTTCGGGACCATCCTGGGCAACTTGGCGAGACCTTGTCTCTAATAAAAAAATTAACCAGGCGTGGTGGCACGTGCCTGTGGTTCCAGTTACTTGGAAGGCTGAGGCAGGATTGCCTGAGCCCAGCAGGTCAAGGATGTGGTGGCTGTGGGTGTGCCACTGCATTCCAGTTTGGACAACAGAGCAAGACCCTGACTCAAAAAAAAAAAAAAAAGTTCAGTCAACACAAAGCTACCCAGACTGACGCTCACACCCCAGGGCAGGATCCTAGTCTTCTCCATCTGAACTCTGTTCCTTGACTCTGGTCCTGCCTGATATATCCGCCTTCTGTGCCCGTGTCCTGCCTGGTCACACCAACCTTCCACAGTTCTAAGTCCTGTCCTCACCGAGACCCCATTTCTAGACCCAGGTCTCATCTTCTGATATTGACAGCAGTAGCTGGATTGTTTGACTTTTCGGATCTAAACAAAGTTTATACCTTAAAAAGTAAATGTGAGAGCCTGGTGTGGTGGTTCACACCTGTAATCCCAGCACTTTGGGAGGCTGAGGTGTGAGAATTGCCTGAGCCCATGGGCTCGAAGCCAGCCTGGGCAACTTGGCAAGACCTCTTCTCTACAATAAATCAAAAAAATAATTAGTCAGGTGTGGTGGCCTACACCTGTAGTTCCAGCTACTTGGAAGGCTGAGGTAGAAGGATCACCTGAGCTCAGTAGGTCAAGGCTGTGGTGACCATGAGGTGCCATTGCACTCCAGCCTGAGCAACAGAGTGAGACTCCAACTCCAAAAAAAAAAAAAGTGGCCTGGGATGGAGAAACAGTTTCAGAAGCCACCAGCCTCCAGTGGATAGCTCCAACTATGGGGGAGACTGCTGGGGGGGAGCGGAAAAAGGGGCTTGTGGGAGGGGCGGAGACCTAGGGTGGCTTCCACATTCCAGGGCTGGCACAGGCAGGTGGCCCACAGACACCCATCCCCTGACAACACTCCTACTTGATGTGACTTCTAGCAGACTGCTGGGAGGTCCTCAGCCTCAGATTCCTCAGATAAGGCCTTCGGGCCACTCCCTAGATCTTAAGGTTGATTTTTTTCTTTTTTTGAGGGAAAGGGGGTTAGAGTCTCATTCTGTCACCCAGGCTGGAGTGCAGTGGCACAATCAAGAACACCACAGCCTCGACATGCTGGGCTCAGGCGATCCTCCCACCTCAGTCTCCCAAGTAGATGGAACCACAGGTGCGTGACGCTATACCCAACTAATTTTAAAATATTTACTGGTCGGGCACAGTGGCTCATGCCTATAATCCCAGCACTCTGAGAGGCCGAGGTGAGAGGATTGCCTGAGACCACGGGTTCAAGACCAACCTGGGCAACTTGGCAAGACCTCATCTCTACAATAAATCAAAAAATTAGCCGGACGTCATGGCACATGCCTGTAGTTCTGGCTACTTGGAAGGCTGAGGTGGAAGGATCACTGGAGCCTAGTAGGTCAAGGCTACAGTGGCCATGATTGTGCCACTGCACTGCAGCCCGGGCGACAGAGTGAGACTCTAACTCAAAAAAAAAAAAATGTACTGTAGAGATGAGGTCCCACAAAGTTGCCCAGGCAATCCTTTCACTTGGCCTCCCAAAGTGCTAGGATGACAGTCATGAGCCACCGCACCCGGCCAATTTTAAGAGAGACAATATACTGGTGCAGGAACAGGATTTATCAGCCCTGAAGTGTAACACACCTAAGCATCAGTCATCAGACAAGCAGGGAAATAAGGTCATGATAGCACAGCCACAAACAGCCAAAAAGCTCAAAAAGCTCCCTTGGATTTGGTCAAGTTCACCAGGAACTGGGAAAGAAACCATGCTTCAAATCCAGTTCCTATAATCCAGCCTTACGAAAAGCCTCTGCCAGTGCTGACCTTACTCACCTGACAAGTGGGCTGGCTCCGTGGCTCAGTCTGTAATCTCGCACCTGTGGGAGGCTGAGGTGAGTGGATTGCCTGAGCCCGCGGGTTCGAGACCCGCCTGGGCAACTTGGCGAGACCTCATCTCTACAACAAATCAAAGATTAGCCGGGCGTGGTAGAGCGCGCCTGTAGTTCCAGCTCCTTGGAAGGCTGAGGCGGAAGGATCGCCGGAGCCCAGCAGATCGAGGCTGCGGTGGCCGGGAGCGGCCACTGCCCTTCAGTCTGGGTGACAGAGTGAGACTCCAACTCAAAAAAAAAACCAAAAACCTCACCTGACAAGCAGGGAAATAAGGTCATAATAGCACAGCCACATACAGCCAGATGATCATTCGGAACAAAACAAGGAAGGCCGGGCGCGGTGGCTCATGCCCATAATCCCAGCACTTTGGGAGCATGAGGTAAGAGGATTGCCTGAGCCCACAGCTTCAAGATCAACCTGGGCAAGTTGGTGAGACCTCATCTCTATGATGTCAAAAAATTAGTCATTCGTGGTGGTGCATGCCAGTGGTTCCAGCTACTTGTGAGGGTGAGGCGAGAGGATTGCCTGAGCCCAGGAGGTCAAGGCTGCAGTGAGCTGCCATTGTGCCACCGTACTCCAGCCTGGGTGACAGAGTGAGACCTCAACTCAAACAAAAAAAAAAAAAAAAAAAGAATCGGGACCGTGATAGGAAAAGAAATTAAATTTGAGAGACATCAGAGTGCAGGCTGGATGTGTGCATTGGGGGAGATTTCTCACTACCGCTTGCCACATGAAGCCACAGCACACAGAGAGGTGGGCAGCAGGGTAGGGTTTGGGGACTGCAATAGAGAGGCTGTTGGTGACCATGTGATTACAGCAGAAACACCAAGCAGTGAGGCGCCTGCACTCAGAACCACACAACACGTAGTACAAACTGAAGAATATGCTGGGCACAGTGACTCAACCTGTAATCCCAGAACTTTGGAAGCAGGAGGACTGCTTGAGGCCAGGAATTCTAGACTAGTCTGGTCAACAAAGTGAGACCTCATCTCTACAAAAAAATAGAAAAATTAGCCAGGCATGGGAGTGAATGGTTATCGTCCCAGCTGCTTGGGAGGCTGAGGCATGAGGATTGCCTGAGCCCAGGAGATTGAGACAGCAGCGAACTGTGATCATGCCACTCCACACCAGCCTGGGCAACATAGTACGACCCCCAACTCATAAAAACAAAGAAAACTACTTTTTTATTTTATTTTATTTTATTTTATTTGAATTGGAGTCTGTCGCCCAGGCTGGAGTGCAGTGGCACACTCACATCCTCGACCTGCTGGGCTCTGGCAGTCCTTCTGCTTCAGTCTTCCAAGTAGCCAGAACTACAGGCGCGCGCTACCACACACGGCTAATTTTTTATTTATTGTAGAGACAAGGTCTTGCCAAGTTTACCGGGTTGGTGTCAAACCCACAGACTCAGGCAATCCACTCGCCTCGGCCTCCCAAAGTGCTGGGATTAGAGGCTGAGCCACCAAACCCGGCCAAAAAGTGCTTTATTAATGCCTGTTTACGAATAACAATCTCAGCATATCATGATTAAGGTACGCGTGCAAATAAACCAAGATTATTTAGTACTTCTATTAAGACCATTGTAAGATCTGGCATCTATTTGTATACCTAACCCTGAACTGAAAATTGAAAATTAAGGGCCGGGCTCGGTGGCTCAGTCTGTAATCCCAGCACTTTCGGAAGCTGAGGTGAGTGGATTGCCTGAGTCCGCGGGTTTGAGACTCGCCTGGGCAACTTGGCAAGACCTCATCTCTACAATAAACAAAAAATTAGCTGGGCGTGGTAGCGCGCGCCTGTAGTTCCAGCTACTTGGAAGGCTGAGGCGGAAGGATCACCAGAGCCCAGCAGGTTGCACTCCAGTCTGGGTGACAGAGTGAGACTCCAACTCAAAATAAACAAAAAACAAAACAAAACCACAAAAAAAAGAATTATTCATTTATTTGTTCATTCACAAATATTTATTAGATGCCTATTGTATTCCTTGGGGATACAACAGTGAACAAACTAGACAACACACTGAGTTGGAAGTAAAATTGACTTTTTTCTTAAAGTTTACTGTCGCTTATAAGCCTTATGATTTTAAAATAAGAAGAGAATGTTAACTCAAGCACTGTATAGGTATAGAAAATATACTTGAGCCGGGCTCGGTGGCTCAGCCTGTAATCCCGCGCCTTTAGGAGGCTGAGGTGAGCAGATTGCCTGAGCCCGCGGGTTCGAGACCGCCTGGGCAACTTGGCGAGACCTCATCTCTAC
>NW_007053996.1:90783-98144 GCF_000164805.1 Carlito syrichta
TCCAGATAAAAAAAAAAAAAAAAGAAAAGAAAATATACTTGGTAAGAAAGAGTAACGGGTAGCTGAGCATGGTTGCTCACACCTTTACAGGTGCTTTGGAAGGTGGAGACAAGAGGATTGCCTGAGCCCAAGCGTTCAAGATAAGCTTGAGCAGCATGATGAGATCTCGTCTCTACAATAAATCAAAAAATTAGCCTGGTTTAAGACCAGCCTCAGCAACTTTGTGAGACCTTGTCTCTACAATAAATCAAAAACAGCAGGGCATGGTGGTGTGCGCCTGTAGTTCCAGCTACTTGGGAGGTTGAGGAGGAACGATTACCTGAGCCCAGTAGAGAGAGGCTGTGGTGGCCATGAGTATGCCAATGCCAATGCACACCAGCCTGGGTGACAAAGTGAGACCCTGTCGATCTTGCTTTGTTGCCCAGGCTGGAGTACAATGGCGTGATCATAGTTCACCACAGCCTTGAACTCCTAGGCTCAAAGAATCCTCCAGCCTCAGCCTCCTGAGTAGCTGGGACTACTGGGGCTCACCACCACGCCTGCCTAATGTTCTAATATTTTGTAGAGACGAGGCTGGTCTCAAACTCCTGGGCTCAGGCAATCCTCTTGCATTGGCCTCCCAAAGTCCTGGGATTACAGGGATGAGCCACTGTGCCTATCACACCCAGCCATCAATTTACAATTTTGTTTTTTGAGTTGGAGTCTCAGACTGTCACCCAGGCTGGAGTGTAGTAGCACGCTCATGGCCACCACAGCCTCAACCTACTGGGCTCAGGTGATCCTTCCGCCTCAGCCTTCCAGGTAGCTGAAACTACAGGTACACGCCACCATGCCCAGCTAATTTTTGGATTTATTGTAGAGACAAGGTCTCGCCAAGTTCCCCAGGATGGCCTTGAACCCCTGGGCCCAGGCAATCCTCTTGCCTCAGCATCCCAAAGTCCTGGGAGTACAGGCTTGAGCTACCACACCTGGCCTAATTTTCAATATTTTCTATGTACAATGAGTTTGTCTGATGTGACCCTATTGTAAATTGAGGAGCATCTGTATTGAGAGCTGATGGTAGTAGGATGGACATGATCAAGGTCAGGGAAAGCTTCTTGGGGAAACTGACAATTGATCTGTGACCTGGAGGGGAGGGAGCTTCAGCCCCGACCTGCACATCCCTGGAGGCAGCTAAGGACTTGCTGGAGGATCAGAGTCAGATGACATCCCTCCACCTCTGTGATGGCTCTGAATCTCTGCACACCTGCCTGCCCAGCCAGGCCAAGGGGAAAAGCCATCCTGAGACCGGAATGTACTGCCAGTAGGCAGGCCCCGCCCAGGGGAATGGAGGCCCCCCCGATTGGGCAGAAGTACAGCAGCAGTGCAGGCTGAGATGCCCACAAAACGACTTCAGTATCTTTCCAGCTGAGATCAGAAGCAGACCACAAGTAAAGCTAATTGCTTTATTGAGCTCTCTCAGTATTAAGTCATGGAGCATGCATCCTTTTCTTTTTGAGTCAGGGTCATTCTGTCTCTCAGGCTGGGGTGCAGTGGCGCAGTCACAATTTACCACAGCCTCGACACCCTGAGCCCAGGCGATACTTCTGCCTCAGTCTCTGAGGAGCTGGGACTATAGGCGCACACCATCACCTCTGGCTGATTTTTTTTTTTTTTTTTGGGGGTAGAGACAAGTTCTCACTATCTTGCCCAGGCTGGTCTCAAACTCCTGGGCTCAGGTTATCCATCTGCCTCAGCCTCCAAGTAGCTGGGACTATACTGCCACTACGTCCGGCTAATTATTTTTTTTGTTTTTGTAGAGACGAGTGTTAGGGACAGAGAGGGGGTCCAAAAGGGCCACAGCACTGCCAAAGCCGGCATGCCAAAGGTGCGCTCTGGTAACCAGAGATCTGAGTAACACAAAGATTTGCAACACACCAAAAGATGAGGAAAGAAAAGATTTACTTAGGAAAAGATCACTTCCCACAGACAGGAAGAGGGCCAGCACTCTAAGATGAGTGTGGCCTTGAAGACTGGGGAACTGGGTATATTTAGCCCTTGGAGAGGAGTTTGAGTCAAGGAGAATGCTTAAAGTTGCATTTTTTGATGTAGGTAACAAAAATCACAATTCTTATGTCTTGGTATCACCAGGCCCTGGTATCTCATGGCTCCAGGTGGTAGACTGGAGGCCGATCACAGGAAACTTATTAACAATACATCAAGGCCAAGAGCACAGATGCCTTGCTGGGTGGATGATTAGTAGACCTTGAGGAAGAGAGGGAGTCTGCTTTCGATTACAACAGGTAGATACTAGTCATGTTTGAGGGATCTGGGTCTCCGAAAAGACAAAGTCAGCAAAGTTAATCTTTATCTAAAGTATGCATTCCTCCTGGACACAGCATTTACTTTCTCATTAATGTGTTAAGATTCAGGAACACGGCCAGGTGGATGGCTCATGCCTATAATCCCAGCACTTTGGGTGGCCGAGATGAGGGGATTGCCTGAGCCCACGGATTCGAGACCAACCTGGGCAACTTGGTGAGACTTCAACTCTACAATAAATCAAAAAATTAACCAGGCATGGTGGTGTGTGCCTATAGTTCCAACTACTTAGAAGGGTGAGTCAGGAGGATCATCTGAGCCCAGCAGGTTGATGTGAGGCTGTGTGGCCGTGAGCGTGCCACTGCACTCAAGCCTGGGCAACAGAGTGAGACTCCAACTCAAAAAAACAAAAAAAGATTCAGGAACAAAATAAAGTGGCTTCTCACTTTCAGTCCATCCTTTCAACGAGGTCTCCCTATGTTGCCCAGGCTGGTCTCAAACTCCTGGACTTCAGTAATCCTCCCACCTCAGCCCCCCAAAGTGCTGGAATTACGGGCATGACCTACCCTACCCAGCATGCTTTTCTGAGGAGTTTCTTATGCAGTTTCTTTCACAAGCGTGTGCAGATAGTCACTGTGATAAGTCTTTTTACAGGAATAAGTGCATAATGGATCCTTTTCCATAGCCTCCTGGCTCCATTTTGTTAGGGTTTGATATGAGCGACTCCATTTTGATATTAGTAACTTCCATGGATTACACCATGGGTTGAGTAAACAACAGTCTGTTTATCAGGGCTAAGACATTCCTCGTACAATGCCTGAAGTCTGGGATCGTCTCTCTCTTGCCCACAGGTGTGTTTAACTTTATTCCCTGCATTTGGCAGGACACTGAAGCACAGATAAGAAAGTCATCCAATGGGCCCACAGCCTGCTTCCAGTAGGCCGCAGCTGGTGAGTGAGGGTGTCTCCAGAGCGTCCTGATGTGCAGATCTTGTTTCATCATGCCCTGGCTGCAGCGTACGTGGCTCTCCTTACCCTTCTTCGCTGTCTCTCTCTGTGTCTCAGGAAAACGGATGGAGAAAACAGATAGAAGAGCCTGTAGATAGACGACTGACTTAGATGTCAGCGATTTATTTATTTTTTATTTTTTTGTTTTTTTGAGTCAGAGTCTCACCCTGTCACCCAGACTGGAGTGCAGTGGCTGCTCCCGGCCACCGCAGCCTCAACCTGCTGGGCTCCAGCGATCCTTCCACCTCAGCCTTCCAAGTAGCTGGAACTACAGGCGCGCGCTACCACGCTGGCTAATTTTTTGGTTTATTGTAGAGATGAGGTCTCGCCAAGTTGCTCAGGCGGGTCTCGCACCCGCGGGCTCAGGCAATTCACTCACCTCGGCCTCCCAAGGCGCGGGATTACAGGCTGAGCCACCGAGCCCGGCAATTTATTTATTTAAAGTCAGAGTCTCCCTCCATCGCCTAGGCTGGAGTGCAGTGGCATGCTCACAGCCAGTTGATCCTTTCACCTCAGCCTTCCAATTAGCTGGAACCAGAGGTGCCAGCTACCACACCCAGCTAATTTTTTTATTTATTGTAGAGACGAGATCTCAAGTTACCCAGGCTGGTCTGGAACCTCTGGACTCAGGTAATCCTCTCACCTCAGCCTCCCAAAGTGCTGGGATTACAGACTTGAGCCGCTTCACCCGGCTGATGTTAGTGTTTTAAAAAGGTTACCCACACACAGGAGCAAGTTAATAAATTTCCAGAAGACATAAAGAGGTTGGAGGGATGGTATTCAAAGAGAAAACAGAGGAAACTATGCAGCTCTCTAGAGTAATTGCAGGCAAGGCCGACCTCTACCCGCTCAGCAGAATACATCCCAGTAAATTACACTTTGTGAATTAATTGTCATATGCTTAATTGTTGTATTTGCATGTACCTAATTTGATAATTTTTTTAAAAACTTCCTTTTAAGATATCTGTTTGCAGGTCAGAAAATGAGAAGATGTAATTGTGTAATGCTCTGAAATGTAAAAACAATCAAAAAAACTGTAAATAAAATCGATTAAATAAAAAAAAAAGAAAGAAAGGGCTAGAAAACAATAGGTTGGAGACAGTGGAAGATGGGATTAAGACATGCACTGGAATCAGAAGCAACCACAGAAAGAAATAACACAGGAGAGTTTTCTTGGCACTGAAGGACTTGGGTCTTCGGTGTGAAAGGGTCTAGGAAGGGTCTAGCATAACAAAAGGGAGGAATCTACAACCAGATAACTCATCGTGACATGTCAGAAACAAAGACATAAAAAAGAAAATCCTAAAACCTTCCAAATATAGATAGCCTCCTAAGGAATGAAATCTCACCAGCCACATCAGATGGCAGAGACCACAGAGCAAGCCCTTCGGCATTCTAAAGGAATCCTGTAGATAAGTGTGTACATGACATACTACCATGGCTTAAAAATAACAACAGGCTGGGTGTGGTGACTTACCCCTGTAATCTCAGCACTGTGTGAGGTGGAAACAAGAGGACTGCTTGAACCCTGGGGTTCGAGACTAGCCTGGGCAACTTGGCAAGACCTCGTCTCTACAACAAATCAAAAAATTAGCTAGGTGTGGTGGTGCACAACTGTAGTCCCAGCTACTCAGAAGGCTGAGGCGGAAAGATCGCCTGAGCCCAACAGGTTGAGGCTGCAGCAGCTTTGATCATGCCATTGCACTCCAGCCTGGGCAATAGAGTGAGACTCTGACTCAAACAACCAACAAACAAAAAGCAATAAAATGAACACCCATGAACCCACTGGAGGCATCTTTATGTGTACATCTTGGTTTTCACCCACATATCCTGGTCCCTAACTCTCACAGCCCTCACAGTGAGCCAGGTCTCTGACCTCTCCTGTACTCCTTCTGCCTGCCCAAGGCAAGACTCTAATCTAACCATGGGTCCCAAAAGCCCTCATTAGAGTTAGATGGTCCCATATCCTGGAGGAAGGAATGCTACACCAAGAGGATCTGGACTGGAGGGTCTTCTGGTTATAGATCATGCCTTTTTGTTCAATCAGGTTTTCCTAAGGTTGTCAATCACACCTCACCAGTGAAGCCTGCTTTTAGGCCCACAGGGTAAGGAGAGCTTCCGGACAGTTGACCCTGGTCCTGGGCACACCCAGTGAGGGCTCCAAGCTCCCTGTCACTCCCCTTCCCCCAACCTTGCCCTAGGAATCTCCTCCTTAGCATCCTTTGTGGTACTCTGGTCAAGGTGGATAAGTGTTTCCCTGGCTCTGTGAGCTGCTCTCCCACGCTCACTGAGCCCAAAGAGGGGGTCCTGGGAACCCCAACTCAAAGCTGGTTGATCAAAAGTTCCAGCAGCGCAGACTTGCAACTGGTGAATGGGGGGGGGGATATTTTTGGGGACGAAGCCCTCCACCTGTAGAACCTGACACTATCTCCAGGTAAATTGTGTTGGAATTAATTGGAGCCTACCCAGGTAGGATCCGCTGTAAAAATGACTGTTTGCTCCGTAGGGGGAGAAGGCTACCTCCGTGCATTAGGTCGCAGTTGAGTGAGAGAACAGGATAAACAGCTGGAAGCACTTTTCCAACACCACCCTCTGCTAAATTTAATGTTACCAGTACCCGGGACACCCGGGAACCCTGCTCTCATCTTTCAGAGCCAATCTGAATTTTGCACTCAAAATTGTATTTCCTTTTGCGGTTTTACCACATATGCATGTATTGTTAATCTATGTGATTTTGTTTCAAAATGTATATTATGATATAACATGCCTTCATTATATAAAATTTCCATAGATAGCCTACTGCACATATTCCTCTGGGTCACTTTTTTTTTTTAGTTGGCGTCTCATACTGTTGCCCAGGCTGGAGTGCAGTGGCACACTCACGGCCACTGCAGCCTCGACCTGCTGGATTCAGCCTTCTAAGTAGCTGGAACTACAGGCACGCACCACCATACCTGGCTAATATTTTGATTTATTGTAGAGGTGTGGTCTCACCAAGTTGCCCAGGCTGGTCTCGAACCTATGAGCTCAGACAATTCTTTCACCTCAGCTTCCCAAAGTGCTGGGATTATAGACATGAGCCACCATTCCCGGTTAGGGTCGCTTTTTTCTACTCCTTGTTTTATTTTTGAACTCACACATCGATGCAGACAGTTCGTCTGATGATGCAGATGGTCCATGTCCTTTCACTGCATTGTCATATTATTTGTCTGATATTAATGTAGCCACATCAGCTTACTCTCAGCCAGCTCCCTGGGAGAGCTTTATCCTTCCACTTGTAAAGGTTCTGTGTATTATGCTCTGTTTTTTTTGTTTTTTTTTTTACAGGCTGAGCCACCAAGCCCGGCTTCTGGTTTTATTTTTTTATTATTATTATTTCTTTCAGTAGCTTTAGAGTGTACAAATAGCTTTTGGTTACATGGTCGCATCGTACAGTGGAAAAGAATCTGGGTTTTAAGCGTACCCACCACCCCCAACCTGTGCACATTGGATCAAATAGGTGATTTTTTGTCCCTCCATCCTTCCTTCTTTCCCCTCTGAGTATCCAGTGTCTATCACACCATTCTCTGGGCCTTTGCAGATCCTAGAGTTTAGCTTCTACTTATCAGTGAGAACACGTGCTGTTTGGTTTTCTCTTCCTGGGTTAGTTCACTAAGGATGATGCTTCTCCAATTTCATCCACGTTGCTGCAAAAGACATCACTTCATTATTTCTGATAGCCGAATAATATTCCATGGCGTATACATATCACATGTTCGTTGTCCTCTGACTGGTTGATACGCATTTAGGCTTATTCCACACTTTTGCAATTGTGAATTGTGCTGCGATGAACATGTGAAAACGGGTGTCCTTTATATAATGACCTCTAACCGGGCTCAGTGGCTCAGCCTGTAATCCCGCGCCTTTGGGAGGCTGAGGTGAGTGGATTGCCTGAGCCCGCGGGTTCGAGACCTGCCTGGGCAGCTTGGAGAGACCTCATCTCTACAATAAATCAAAATTAGCTGGGCATGGTAGTGCGCGCCTATAGTTCCAGCTACTTGGAAGGCTGAGGCA
>NW_007053996.1:98708-104223 GCF_000164805.1 Carlito syrichta
CACACCCGCGGGCTCAGGCAATCCACTCTCCTCAGCCTCCCAAAGGCGTGGGATTACAGGCTGAGCCACCGAGCCCGGCTAGGTATCTTTTTTACAGAATGATTTGAGTTCCTTCGGGTATATTCCCAATAGGGGAATTGCTGAGTCATATGGGAGGTCAATTTCTAGTTCTTTCAGAAATTGCCACACTGTCTTCCAAAGAAGTTGCACTGGTTTGCATTCCCACCAGCAGTGTAGAAGTGTTCCTTTTTCTCCACATCCTCACCAACATCTGTTTGTTTTATTAATGATGGTCATTCTTACTGGGGTTAGGGGGTATTGCAATGTGGTTTTGATTTGCATTTCTCTGATAATGAGTGAGGCTGAGCACTTTTTCATGTGTCTGTTGGCTGCCCGGATATCTTCTTTTGAGAAGTGTCTATTCATGTCTTTTGTCCACTTTTTAAAGCGGCTGTTTGTTTTTTTTTTCTTTTAGGGCATTTGAGTTTCTTGTAGATCCTAGATGTTAGGCCTTTGTCAGATATACAGTTGGCAAATATTTTTTCCCATTCTGTGGGCTGTTTCCCTGCTCTCTCTTTTTTTTTTTTTTTGAGTTGGAGTCTCCCTCTGTCGCCCAGACTGTAGTGCCGTGGCCGCTCCCTGCCACCACAGCCTCGACCTGCTGGGCTCCGGCGATCCTTCCGCCTCAGCCTTCCAAGTAGCTGGAACTACAGGCGCGCGCTTCCACACCCGGCTAATGTTTGATTTATTTTTTATTTTTTTTTGAGTTGGAGTCTCACTCTGTCGCCCGGACTGGAGTACAGCGGCTGCTCCTGGCCACCACAGCCTCGACCTGCTGGGCTCCGGCGATCCTTCCGCCTCAGCCTTCCGAGTAGTCGGAATTACAGGCGCGTGCTACCTCGCCCAGCTAATTTTTTTATTTATTGTAGAGATGAGGTCTCGCCTGCCCAGGCGGGTCTCGAACCTGCGGGCTCAAGCAATCCACTCACCTCAGCCTCCCAAAGGCGCAGGATTACAGGCTAAGCCACTGAGCCCGGCTCTAATTTTTGATTTATTGTAGAGATGAGGTCTCGCCAAGTTGCCCAGGCAGGTCTCGAACGCGCGGGCTCAGGCAATCCATTCACCTCGGCCTCCCAAAGTGCTGGGATTACAGGCTGAGCCACCGAACCCGGCCTCTTATTTCTTAAGACATTGGCCTTTAGGCTTTTGAATAGGAATTGGTTGCCAATTCCAATTTCCATAAGGGTGTCTCCTGCATTTTCGAAGATTCTTATAGTTTGAGATTTTACATTTAGGTCTTTCTAGCAAGTCTTAATAAGAACATGTAGCTGGATTTGTTCGTAAAATCTGCTCTGGCAACTTCTGTTTTTTTGGTTTTGGTTTTGGTTTTTGAGTTGGAGTCTCACTCTGCCACCCAGGGTGGAGTACAGTGTCACGCTCATGGTCACCGCACTCTCAATCTGCTGGGTATCTCAGGTAATCCTTCCACCTCGGCCTTCCAAGTAGCTGCCTGGTCTAAAACCCATGGGCTCAGACAATCCTCTCACCTTGGCCTCCCAAAGTGCTGGGATTATAGGCGTGAACCACTGCATCGGGCCCAAACTTCTGTTTTTAATGTGATTGTTGAAATGTTTGGCAAGAAAAATTTAACATCTTCTCTTCTGTTTTTTGTGTTTTTCTTTTTTTTTGAGTTGGAGTCTCACTCTGTCGCCCACACTGGAGTGCAGTGGCCGCTCCCGGCCACCACAGCCTCGACCTGCTGGACTCCAGCGATCCTTCCGCCTCAGCCTTCCAAGTAGCCGGAATTACAGGCATGCACTACCATGCCCGGCTGATTTTTTTATTTATTTATTGTAGAGATGAGGTGTCGCTGCCCAGGTGGGTCTCGAACCTGTGGGCTTAGGCAATTCACTCACCTCAGCCTCCCAAAGGCGCGGGATTACAGGCTGAGCCACCGAGCCCGTCTCTGTGTATTTCTTTTCCTATTTCTCTCCTTTTTTTCCTTTCTTCTTTCTTGCCTTCTCTGGGATTGATGGAGTCCCCGCTTCTCGTTCACCTCACTCATTAAGAAATTTTTTTTTTTTTTTTGAGTGGGAGTCTCACTCTGTCACTCATACTGGAGTGCAGTGGCCGCCCGGCCACTGCAGCCTCGACATACTGGGTTCTGGCGATCCTTTCGCCTCAGCCTTCCAAATAGATGAAACTACAGGTGCGCGCTACCACACCCGGCTGATTTTTGATTTATTGTAGAGATGAGGTCGCGCCAAGTTGCCCAGGCGGGTCTCGAATCCACGGGCTCAGGCAATTCACTCACCTCGGCCTCCCAAAGAGCTGGGATTACAGGCTGAGCCATCGAGCCTGGCCAGGAAATTTTCTTAAACATAGAACTCTAAATATAATTGAGGTATGAAAGTGAAAGGGAAGAAAAAAAAGAAAGTGAGAGGGAAGAATAGAAATATTTTCACACATGAAAGGACTCAAGAGATGTTCTTTCTACCCACCCTGCCCACCCTCCCATGCTTGATTTAGGAAGTCACATTCATATTCCATCTAGCTAAAGGAGAGAAGAAATTGCCAAAGAGAATGATCAGAACTATATGAAGCAAAGTTTCAAATGGACAAAAGCACAGCAGGACTAGAGAACAGTCCATTCAAATCACCAAGAGGGGAGAAGTTTCAGGAAGGAGCAATCCGGGGAAACAGAACTCAAAAGACTTGAAATCAACTTTCAAGAGAGGCTTAAGGCTGCTAAGGTAAGAGGACAAAGAAAAATAATTAGAAACTTCAGAGGAAAATAAAAAAGCCCTCACCTCATCAGTTTCCTTTAGTATTATTTATTAACCTTTTTTTATGAGCAGTTAAGCAAAGTTGCTCATAAAATAAGGTTAATAACAGTGCTTCCTCATAGGGCTGCTAAGAGCATTAATTTAGTTGATAATCCAGAGCGATCAGAAAACAGTCCAACAATTATTACGGGTTCCATAACTGTTTATTAAATAGATAATGGAAAATGGAGCTTAGCTCTGCCCTTAATAGTCACGCAGTCACAGTAATGGTACTATCACCTTTTTTTTTCTTTTTTTTTTTTTGAGTTGGAGTCTCACTCTGTCACCCAGACTGGAGTACAGTCAACTCCCGGCCACTGCAGCCTCGACCTGCTGGGCTCTGGTGATCCTTCCGCCTCAGCCTTCCAAGTAGTTGGAACTACAGGCATGCGCTACCACGCCTGTCTGATTTTTTGATTTATTGTAGAGGTGAGATCTCACCAAGTTGCCAAGGCGGGTCTCGAACCCACGGGTTCAAACAATTCGCTCACCTCGGCCTCCCAAAGTGCTGGGATTACAGGCTGGGCCACTGAGCCCGGCCACTTTTTTTTGTTTTTTTTTTTTTGAGTTCGCCTCTCATTCTGTTTCCCAGGCTAGAGTACAGTGGCATGCTTATGGCCACCAACCACAGCCTCGACCTACAAGCCTTAGTGGATCCTTCCATCTCAGCCTTCCAAGTAACTGGAACTACAGGTGTTCGCTACCAAGCCTGGCTTGTTTTTTTATTTCTTGTAGAAATGTGGTCTTACCAAGTTGCCCAGGTTGGTCTCGAACCCCTGAGCTCGGGCAATCCTCTTCCCTCAGCCTCCCAAAGTATTGGGATTACAGGCTTGAGCCACCATGCCCAGCCACTTCTTTAATTTTTTTTTTTTTTGGAGTCAGAGTATCTGTTGCCCAGGCTGGAGTGAAGCGGCATGCTCACAGCCACCGCAGCCTGCATCTGCTAGGCTCAGGCAATCCTTCTTCTTCAGCCTTTCAAGTAGCTAGAACTACAGGCTTGCACCACCACACCCGGCTAATTTTTATGATTTATTGTAGAGATGAGGTCTCACCAAGTTGCCCAGGCTGGTCTTGATCCCCTGGGCTCAGGCAATCCTCTTTCTCCACCTCCCAAAGTGCTAGGATTACAAGAGTGAACCACCAAACCCGCTTACTATCCCTTTTTAACAACTTAGATTCAACCTTTAGACAAAGTCTAAACTGCTTAATTATGGTTACAGAAAAGGAATTTTCATCAATTTTGAAAATATATAAAAACGTTTACTGTATGATAGAAAATGGCAGTAGAAATGAGGATGAGAGAAGAAAGGAAGAGTAGGGACACTGTGAGGTTCATCTCATAAAATCAGAAGACAAGGGATACTGTCTAAAGTGAAGAAAACCAAAAATAAAAGTCCACGTGTAGTTTCTAAGGATTTAAAGTAGGAATTTAAAATAGTGTGGTTTGTCAGGCACAGTGGCTCAAGCCTATAATCCCAGCACTTATGGAGGCCAAGGCAAGAGGATTGCCTGAGCTCACAGGTTCAAGACCAGCCTGGGCAACATCGTAAGACTTTGTCTCTACAATACATTTAAAAATTAGCCAGGCATGGTAGCACGTGCCTATAATTCCGGCTGCTTGGAAAGCTGGGGCAGAAGGATCACCTGAGCTCAGTAGGTCGAGACTGTGGTGGCCGTGATCATGCCACTGCCCTAAAACCTGAGCAACAGAGTGAGACTCAGCCGGGCTTGGTGGCTCAGCCTACAATCCCGCGCCTTTGGGAGGCTGAGGTGAGTGGATTGCCTGAGCCTACGGGTTCAAGACCCGCCTGGGCAGCGAGACCTCATCTCTACAATAAATCAAAAAATCAGCCGGGCATGATAGCGCATGCCTGTAATTCCGGCTACTTGGAAGACTGAGGCGGAAGGATCGCCAGAGCCCAGCAGGTCGAGGCTGTCGTGGCCGGGAGCGGCCACTGCACTCCAGTCTGGGCGACCGAGTGAGACTCCAACTCAAAAAAAAACCAAAAAACCAGAGTGAGACTCCAACTCAAAAAAATAAAAAAATAGTGACATGAAGGAGAGGCAGGAGTGGGGGAAACGAAAGTGAGATAAATCCTCCTCTCTCATACAGAAACTCATAGATAACATCCAAAGTTACTAATCCAGAAATAAGAGTGTAATTTTTTTCCAAGTTGGAGTCTCACTGGCACTGGCCACCACAGTCTCGACTTGTTGGCCTCAGGCAATCCTTCTGTCTCATCCTTCCAAGTTCTTCCAAGTAGCTGGAAATACAGGCAAGCGTCACCACACCCAGCTAATTTTTTTTATTTATCGTAGAGACTCTCGCGAAGTTGCCCAGGTTGGTCTTGAACTCCTGTACTTAGTCAATCCTCTCACCTCCGCCTCCCAAAGTGCTGGGATTATAGGCACAAGCCATCGTGCCCAGCAAGAGTGTAATTTATATTCAGAGATATGAAGATAAATCCTAGAATAACTAAAAACAGAAACAACTAAAAGAGTTTAAATTGGTGTCTTCTATGGAGCAGGATTGAGACCATGGTAAAGCAGAGCAGAAGACAGTTGCTTTTCATTATAAACCTTCTGTATTGTTTGAAAGTTGTTTTTTGTTGTTGTTTTTTTTTTTTGAGTTGGAGTCTCACTCTGTCACCCAGACTGCAGTGCAGTGGCCGCTCCCAGCCACCGCAGCC
>NW_007053996.1:105083-111667 GCF_000164805.1 Carlito syrichta
CGTGCCGGTAATTCCAGCTACTTGGAAGGCTGAGGTGGAAGGATCACCGGAGCCCAGTAGGTGGAGGCTGCGGTGGCCGGGAGCGGCCACTGCACTCGTTTGGGCGACAGAGTGAGACTCCAACTCAAAAAAAAAAAAAAAAAAAAAAATATATATATATATATATATATATATATATATATATTTACTGACTGGGAGCAGTGGCCCATGTCTATAATCCTAGCACTTTGGGAAACTGAGGCAGGAAGATTGCTTGAGTCCAGGAGTTCTAGGCCAGCCTGGGCAACACAACAAGACCTCATCTCTACAAAAAATACAAAAATTAGCCAGATGTGGTGGTGCACATCTGTAGCCCCAGCTACTCTGGAGACTGAGGTGAGAGGATTGCCTGAGCCCAGGAGGTCAAGTCTGTGGTGAGCTAGCATCACGCCACTGCTCTCTAGCCTAGACAACACAGTGAGATCCCAACTAAAAAAAAAAAAAGTGGATTTGATATTTTCCCGAAGAAAATCTTGAGAGTGTCGGGTTCTTAAGTAGTTACTATCATTGGCATCTTAAATTGTTTCTACTTCTTTTTTTTTTTTTTTTTGAGTTGGAGTCTCACTCTGTCGCCACGCCCAGCTGATTTTTTGATTTATTGTAGAGATGAGGTCTCGCTGCCCAGGCGGGTCTCGAACCCGTGGGCTCAGGCAATCCACTCACCTCAGCCTCCCAAAGGCGAGGGATTACAGGCTAAGCCACCGAGCCCGGCTCGACTTCTTAAATAAAGATTAAATTTAGCTTCGACTTCTTAAATAAAGATTAAATTTAGCTGAGCGTGGCATCTCAAGCCTGTAATCCCAGCACTTTGGGAGGCCAAGGAGAAAGGATTGCCTGAGTCTGGGGGTTCAAGACCAGCCTGGGAAACTTGATGAGACCTCATCTCTACAATAAATTAAGAAAAAAAATAGCCAAGCGTGGTGGCGCGTGCCTGTAGTTCCAGTTACTTGGAAGGCTGAAGTGGAAGGATCGCCTGAGACTGTGAGTGTGCCACTACACTCCAGCCTGGGCAACAGAGTGAGACTGCAACTCAAAAAGAAAAAAAGATTAAATTTCTCCATGATGCTGGGACAAGGTGGGAATGTTGAACAGATATATTCTGGTGTTACGATGTACCAAATTTCCAAGGAAGCCCTCAAGCCTGGGTCTCTCACTGTTTTGATTATGTTATTTTTATCCCTTGGTCAAGAATTGGCATGTTTGCATGATAGTTTTCTAAAGCCTTTGTTAGCTTCCACCATAGCTAGTTTCTCATACACAGTGGTTTTCTTTCCTGGTTCAAATGGGGAGGAGACTTTGAAGAATTAGGTTTCCATGATCTTGGGGAGGAGGTTCAAGGTCTTCAGAGGGTCCAGGGTCATCCCTGGTGCGATGCCAGTGAAGTCGTTAACGTGTAGCTAAGATCCTGCAACTACTCATAAATCAGGTTAATGATAAATAATAATACAGTAAACTGGTGAGGCCAGGAATCCCACTAAGCCAGTGGATAAGGACCAAGGGACATTCTTCCCATGTGCCAGGCAAGCCCAGGCCACCACAGGTTGAATCTCCACCTTTTCTGCTCCAGCCTACCGAGGACCCCATCATTCTGTGCGATTTGTGTTGACCTAGGGCCTTGGAGCCACTCCCCATTTCGGGGAAATAAATCCATCAGAATTGAAAGACCAAATGTGGCAAACACAGAGAGACCCAACCCTACTCAAGTTCCTGGTTATACGCTTTTCAAAGGGCTATTTATATCCTTGCCCTCCGGCTCTTGTTTCTTGTTTTGTTTCTAGTCGGGATGGGGTCAGGGAGCAAATAGACCTGTTTCTATTCCACAGTCTTCCCCTAATCTCGTGAAGCAAGCCCAGCCTACCTACAAGCCCACAGCTGTGGAATCTATAGGTATATTGACAATGGAGACAGGATCACCCGGAAATGTAGTCCTCCACCTAGGCGCAGAAGGGCAGAAGCTTAATCTGTAGTTAGGGGCCTCACGATAAAGACACGCCTGTAATTACCCAGGAAAACAAATGTCACAACCTCTTCCAGAGCACAGGCTCATGGTCATAAAACAATGTTCTCAACCATGACCCTCTGGGAGTGTGTTCCCATCACACATAACCTGATTTGAGTTGCTGGCATGATCGAAGTGGACGAGGATCTGGCTCCAAACACAAGTCTCCACAGATGCTTTTGCAATATTGATCTTCTCCTTTACCAAGTGAGTTGTAAACCACATGACCTTTATGTGTTTCGTTTCCCTTGCCCGAGACAGTTCTTGGTTAGGGAAATAACCCTCTGAGCTGGGCCACCTCTCTGCCCTGCCCTGCACTTTTTTTTTATTTTTTGAGTCAGAGTCTCACTCTGTCACCTAGGCTGGAGTGCAGTGGCACACTCAGAGCCACCGCAGCCTTGACCTGCTGACTTCAGGTGATCCTTCTGCCTCAGTTTTCCAACCAGCTGAAAATTCAGGCACGTGCCACCATGCCTGGCTAATTTTTTGGTTTATTGTAGAGACAAGGTCTCACCAATTTCCCAGGCTGGTCTCAAACCCCTGGACTCAGGCAATCCTCTCGCCTTGGCCTCCCAAAGTACTGGGATTACAGACGTGAGCCCTTGTGCCCGGTCATTAATTTTTTTTAAAGATGAAAGCAATTTCTCAGAGCTTAAAAAAAATTGAGATATTCGCCACTTCAAAGTACAACTGAATGAGTTTAGTAATTCACAAAGTTATGTACCCATGACCAGCATCTAATCCCAGAACATTTCCTTTTTTTTCTTTTTTTTTTGAGTTGGAGTCTCACTCTGTCGCCCAGACTGGAGTGCAGTGGCCGCTTCTGGCCACCGCAGCCTCGACCTGCTGGGCTCCGGCGATCCTTCCGCCTCAGCCTTCTAAGTAGCCGGAATTACAGGCATGTGCTACCACGCCCGGCTGATTTTTTGATTTATTGTAGAGATGAGGTCTCACTGCCCAGGTGGGTCTCGAACCCGCGGGCTCAGCCAATCCACTCACCTCAGCCTCCCAAAGGCTCAGGATTACAGGCTGAGCCACCGAGCCTGGCAGAACATTTCCTTTTCAAGAAGCCTCATCAGCCCAGTTCCCCTTCTCTCAACCCTTGGACCCCATAAATCTGTGACAAGTCGAAGCTTTTCGTTTGAGTTGTCTCCTGACCAGTATACACCAAAAAATTAAACGTTTTATATATATACATATACATATTTTTTTTTCTTTTTTTGTAGAGATGGGTGTCTCACTATGTTGCCCAGGTTGTTCTTAAACTCCTAGCTTCAACTGATCCTCCCACCTGGGATTAAAGGTTTGAGTCACTTCACCCAGCCTACAGGAAAAAAAAATTTTTTTTGATTAGGAGTTTCACTCTGTTGCCCGGGCTGGAGTGCAGTGGCATGCTCAGGGCCACCGCAGCCTCAGCCTGGTGGGCTCGGGTGATCCTTCTGCCTCTGCCTTCCAAGAAGCTAGAACTAAGTCATGTGCCACCACACCCAGCTAATTTTTTTTTTTCAAGTTGGAGTCTCATGCCATCACTTAGGCTGGGGTGCAGCGGAACACACACGACCACTCACGACCACTGTAGCCTTGACCTGCTGGGCTCAGGCAATCCTTCCACCTCAGTCTTCCAAGTAGCTGGAACTACAGGCACGCGTTATCATGCCCAGCTAACTTTTTTATTTATTTTAAGGACAAGGACTCACCAAGTTGCCCAGACTGGTCTTGAGCCTGCGGGCTCAGGCAATCCTCTTGTCTCAGCCTCCCAAACTACTTCCATTACAGGCGTGAGTCACCACATCCAGCACAGAAATAATTTTAATTGGCCCTACTTAGATCCCACATTTAACCTTTTAGTCCAATCAGTTTCCCAGGATAAAGAGCCCTATGATCTGGCTGGGCTCGATGGCTCAGCCTGTAAACCCAGCACCTTGGGAGGCCGAGGCGCAAGGATTGCCTGAGCCTGCGGGTTTGAGACCTGCCGGGGCAACTTGGCGAGACCTCGTCTCTACAATAAATCAAAAACTAACTGGGCGTGGTAGCGCACGCCTCTAGTTCTGGCTACTTGGAAGGCTGAAGTGGAAGGATCACCGGAGCCCAGTAGGTTGAGGCTGCGGTGGCCGGGAGCAGCCACTGCACTCCAGTCTTGGCGACAGAGTGAGACTCCAACTCAAACAAAAAACAAAAAACAAAAAAAGCCCTATGATCGGCCAAGTCTGGCACCACCCAGATGCCTCAAGAAGAGACTGGCTGCCAGCTGGGCAGGGCATGGCTGGCTGGGAGGCTTTTCCTGGTACCCTCCTGGCTGCCTGCCCAATGTTTCTTCCTCTTTTCTTCTCGCAGGTGTGACCCTCTAATGAACTTAGGCAACCTGGAACCCTGTCCTCCCTGTGGCTAGGGAAGGGCGCTGCACCAACCACCACAAGTAACATGGGTGAGCAGGCCTTCCAAAGAGAGAAGTGTTGTGTGTTTAATAGTTATTTACACACAGTGGCAAGGTAGGTCATCTTGACCAATTGTATACTAGCAATCATTGTGGCCCAGCAGGGTGGCTCACATCTGTAATCTCAGCACTTTGGGAAGCGGAGGCAAGAGGATTGCCTGAGCCTAGGAGTTCAGACCAGCCTGGGCAATTTGCTGAGACCTCGTCTCTACAATAAAGAAAAATTAGCCCGGCGTGGTGGCGTTCACTTACAGTTCCAGCTACTTGGAAGGCTGAGGCAGAAGGATCGCCTGAACCCAGAAGGTCAAGACTCCAAGGCCACTGTACTCCAGCCTGAGCAACAGAGACTCCAACTAAAAAAAAAATCATTGTGATGATAATTCAAACCAGAATCAATCCAATATTCAGATCTTTATAAACGGTCACAGGAAATGTAGCGAGGAAGTAGACCGTGACACCAAGGCTATTATAGGAAGTGGCAACTTGATTACGCCGGCAGGCTCGATGGCTGATGTGTCCAAATCAAGCCCCCCAGAACGGGCGAAGTGGGGTCTTATACCTTCGTTTAGGTAAGGGAGGGGGTTGGGTTGAGCAATTATATATTTCCTTTGACATCTTACAAGGTTGTACTCAGCAAAATCAGAGTTTTAAAGAACAAATAGTCTCTGGGAAATGCAAAGTGTAGGATTGTAAATTGTTAACTTCAAAAGAGGGGTTTTGAATAAGTTTGTAAGTTAGTTACTCTTTTGCATTTCCATGAAATGGCCAGTCTCTGTTCATTTGGCCTTTCTTTTTTTTTTTTTTTTTTTTTTGAGTTGGAGTCTCACTCTGTCACCCAGACTGCAGTGCAGTGGCCGCTCCCGGCCACCGCAGCCTCGACCTGCTGGGCTCCGGCGATCCTTCCGCCTCAGCCTTCCGAGTAGCTGGAATACAGGCATGTGCTACCACGCCCGGCTGATTTTCTGATTTATTGTAGAGATGAGGTCTCGCTGCCCAGGCGGGTCTGGAACCCGCGGGCTCGGGCCATCCGCTCACCTCAGCCTCCCAAAGGCGCGGGATGACAGGCTGAGCCCCCGAGCCCGGCTTCTTTCTTTTTTCTTTTCTTTTTTTTTGAGTCACGGTCTCAACCTGTCACCCAGGCAAGATTGCAGCTCACTACAGCCTCGACCTCCTAGGTACAGGTGACCCTTCTGCCTCCGTCTCCAGAGTAACTGGTCTACAGGTGTGCACCGCCAAACTCGGCTCATGTTTTAATGTCTTGTAGAGACAAGATCTCACTTTATTGCCCAGGGTCTCGAACTCCTGGGCTCAAGCAATCTTCCCCCGTTAGCCTCCCACTTGCTGGGATTGCAGGTATGAGTCACCGTGCCCAGCCAGAGCAATGTCAAATTTCTGACTGTTAAAGAAGAGCTTGTTGGAGCATTTTTAAAAGTAGGCATCTATAGGTAGCACAGAGAACCAGGACGGGTGTATAGACTTCTCAGAATTCTCAGAAATACTTGCAGAACTAATGGGAGCCAAACCAATGCCTGGGCGTCTTGCAATTGGGATCTCAGGTGACGGTTTTTGGTCCTGAACACTTTTTGTTTTGTTTTGTTTTGTTTTTTGAGTTGGAGTCTCACTCTGTTGCCCAGACTGGAGTGCAGTGGCCGCTCCCGGCCACCGCAGCTTCGCCTGCTGGGCTCTGGGGATCCTTCCACCTCAGCCTTCCGAGTAGCCGGAATTACAGGTGCGCGCTACCACGCCCGGCTGATTTTTTGATTTATTGTAGAGATGAGGTCTCGCTGCGCAGGCGGGTCTCTAACCCTCGGGCTCAAGCAATCCACTCACCTCAGCCTCCCAAAGGCGCAGGATTACAGGCTGAGCCACCGAGCTGGGCATGGTCCTGAACACTTTTACAAACATGCAGACATGTAGGCTGGGTGGTGCACATACATGTATTATTTTTCACTTGAAAATAGATGCCACCGGGTGCAATGGCTCACCGGGCGCAATCCCAACACTTTGGAAAGCTGAGGCAAGAAGCCTTGACCTCCGACCACTGCAGCCTCGACCTGCTGGGCTCCGGCGATCCTTCCACCTCAGCTTTCCGAGTAGCCAGAATTACAGGCA
>NW_007053996.1:112094-113915 GCF_000164805.1 Carlito syrichta
CCCTGTAATCCCACGCCTTGGGAGGCTGAGGTGAGTGGATTGCCTGAGCCCGCGGGTTCAAGACCCTCCTGGGCAACTTGGCGAGACCTCATCTCTACAATAAATCAAAAAATTAGCCGGGCATGATAGCACGTGTCTGTAGTTCCAGTTACTTGGAAGGCTGAGGCAGACGGATTGCTGGAGCCCAGCAAGTCGAGGCTGCGGTGGCCGGGAGCGGCCACTGCACTCTAGTCTGGGTGACAGAGTGAGACTCCAACTAAAAAAAGAGAAATTCCTTGTGACATCAAAGGAATTTGAAAAACCCCTCCAGTTAAGTAAACAATGGAAGTGGTATTTTATATCAGTTGGGAAAAAATAACTTTTTGATCAGTGGCAACAATACGATTGGGTGTTTCTCATATTATATGTGATAATAAGTTCCAATTAGATGAGAGACTTAAATGTAAATAAACCTTAGAAGATCTAGAAGAAAGAAGGAACAAATTCCTTTACAACAGGAAAGTGAGGAGGATTTTTTTTTGTGGACTCCTATCTCTTATCTTGACTGTTCCGCCTTCCCTGCTTCAAAGCCTAGCCATCGAGAAAGAATCCAGTGACAGCAACCCTTCCCAGTTGTTAATTCCTGTTACATTGTATCTGTCCACATTTTCCTTTTTTTTTTCTCTTTTATTGTTAGGCCCACTGGGGATGTGGGTGTCTGGGGTGCAATCTGATGCCACATAAAAAATGCAAAGAAGCCGGGCTCGGTGGCTCAGCCTGTAATCCCGCGCCTTTGGGAGGCTGAGGTGAGTGGATTGCCTGAGCCCGCAGGATCGAGACCCGCCTGGGCAGCGAGACCTCATGTCTACAATAAATCAAAAAATCAGCTGGGCGTGGTAGCGCGCGCCTGTAATTCCAGCTACTCGGAAGGCTGAGGCGGAAGGATCACCGGAGCCCAGCAGGTCGAGGCGGCCACTGCACTCCAGTCTGGGCGACAGAGTGACTCCAACTCAAAAAAAAAAAAAAAGCAAAGCATTGCACAAAAGTTAGATTAGAAAATATAATTTATTTATTAGAAAATATAGTTTATTTAAAAGCAAATTAGAGAGAGAGAGAGAGAAGATTCACCTCCCCAAGTTAAAGGAGGGGGCCAAAGCCAGGAAGCATGGCGATAGCCATAGCTCAAAGAGCACATGGCCACACCAAAGTCTAGCAAGGCCATAGCCCTTTTTACTTTTTATTTTTTTGAGTTGGAGTCTCACTCTGTCACCCAGGCTGGAGTGCAGTGGTACACTCACGGCCACCCCAGCGTCAACCTGCTGGGCTCCAGTGATCCTTCTGCCTCAGCTTTCCAAGTAGCTGGAACTACAGGCATGTGCTACCATGACTGGCTAAGTTTTTTATTTATTGTAGATACGCGGTCTCACCAAGTTGCCCAGGCTGGTCTGGAACCCCTGGGCTCAGGCAATCCTCTCGCCTCAACCTCCCAAAGTGCTGGGATTACAGGCTTGAGCCACTGCAACAGGCTCACATTTTCCTTTTTGTTTCCTTCTTTCTTTTTTTGAGTTGGAGTCTCACTCTGTCACCCAGGCTGAGTGCAGTGGCATACTCCAGCCACTGCAGTCTCGACCTGCTGGGCTCAGGCGATCATTCCACCTCAGCTTCCTAAGTAGCTTGGACTAAAGGCACTTATCACCAAGCCTGATTCTGTGTGTGTGTGCGCGTGCGCTCGCACGTATTTTTATTTATTTATTTATTTGTTTGTTTGTTTTTGAGTTGGAGTCACTCTGTCGCCCAGACTGGAGTGCAGTGGCCGCTCCCAGCCACCGCAGTCTCGACCTG
>NW_007053996.1:114323-123343 GCF_000164805.1 Carlito syrichta
CAGGCGGGTCTCGAACCCGTGGACTCAGGCAATCCACTCACCTCAGCCTCCCAAAGACGCGGGATTACAGGCTGAGCCACCGAGCCCGGCTTTATTTTTATTTTTTTTTAACTGTAGAGACGAGGTTTTGCTATGTTGCCTAGGCTGGTCTTGTACTCCTGGGCTCAGGCAATCCTCTCACCTCAGCCTCCCAAAATGCTGGGATTACAGGCTTGAGCCACCACACCCAGCCCAAAGTTACTTTCTATACAGGGTTAAAACAGAGGGGACTTCCTTATTGTGCTGAGTCAGATTACTGGAATCTCCTTTTAGTTTGGGAAACTGGCCCATGTCAAAATACAGTTGGATTACCTGGCACTTAGCCCAGGAGACTCCCTTCAGGTTTGGTCTGACCCGCTGAGCCTGGGAGCATGAGGCTAGTCCACAACCATGACCTCCTACAGACCCTGTTCATAAGCCCCATTCAGAAACCAGCGTGTCCTGGCTTCCTATTTTCACTTTGAGGTTGCTTGTGTGGGAATCCTTTCGCTAGAACAAGGCCATTGTGTCAGATCATACAGTACGAATGTGGCCTATGTGCACAGACTCCAGTGCTCAGAGTGGAGTCCAGTTTCAGCTGCTATTGGCCAGTCACTTAACACTTCTACGCCTCAGTTTTCTTGTCAGTCAATGGGGTAATAAGTGTTCTTTTTGTTTCTTTTTGAGTCAAGGTCTCACTCTTGTTGCCCAGGCTGGAAGGCAGTGGTACAATCACGGCTCACTGCAGCCTTGACCTCCTGGGCTCAGGTGATCCTTCCACTTCAGCCTCCTGAGTAGCTGGGACTACAGGCACGTACCACCACTCCTGGCTAATTTTTATTTTTGTAGAGACAAGTTCTTAGTATGTTGCCCAGGCTGGTCTTGAACACCTGGGCTCAAGTAATCCTTCTGTTTCAGCCACCCAAATTGCTGGGATTACAGGCATGAGCCACCACACCCAGCTAAATGGAGGTAATAATTGTACCCGAAGAATTGTGGAGAGAATTCAAAAAAATTAATAAAAGCAAAGCACTTAAAACAATGCCTAACTTGCAGTTAGTGTTCAATCAATGTTAAGGAAAACAAGCAAACAAAAGAGTCCAAAGGCGGAGAACAAAAAAGAGAAATGTCTGATCAGGTGTGCGATTCCAGATAGTCTGCTTTCTCCCAAACACTACCTATAAACTCCAATTAAAAGATGTCAATAGCCAGGCTCGGTGGCACAGCCTGTAATCCCGTGCCTTTGGGAGGCTGAAGTGAGTGGATTGCCTAAGCCTGCGGGTTCGAGACCCACCTGGGCAACTTGGCGAGACCTCATCTCTACAATAAAATCAAAAATGAGCCGGGTGTGGTAGCATGCGCTTGTAGTTCCAGCTCCTTGGAAGGCTGAGGCGGAAGGATCGCCGGAGCCCAGCAGGTTGAGGCTGCGGTAGCCCAGGAGCGGCCACTGCACTCCAGTCTGTGCGACAGAGTGAGACTCCAACTCAAAAAAATATATATATACTGTGTTGTTATTTATTTATTTAGAGTCAGAGTCTCACTTTGTCACCCAGTCTGGAGTGCAGTGGCATACTCATGGCCACCTCAGCCTCCACCTGCTTGGCTCAGACAACCCTTCCACCTCAGCCTTCCAAGTAGAGGGAAATACAGGCACACACCATCATGCCTGGCTAATTTTTTTGATTTATTGTGGAGACAAAGTCTTGCCAGGTTGCCCAGGCTGGTCTTGAACACGTGGACTCAGGCAATCCTCTTGCCTTGGTCTCCCAAAGTGCTGGGATTACAGGCATGAGCCACCGCACCTGGTTTATACTGTGTCATTAAAGGGGAAAAGTAAATTTGAAAAATCAGTAAGCTCAGCCAGGCATGTAAAAACCAATCAAATTCTATATGAATCAAATCTCTCCCTCCCTAAAAAGACGCAAGAATGTACCTAAGACAATGTAGGAAAGGAACACGCCTTATTTGGCAAGAGATATTTGCATCTTCCAGATAAAGGAAACACCTTGCAAACCACTTCTTCCTGGGTGACACTAGCCAATCAGCGCCTCGGGAATTGTTCTTTGTGCTACACTCTGCCCAGAAGCTTGGTCACCTCTGCCCTGACCCAAAGCTTTCATTTGTGGTGAGAGTCTCTCCCAAGCCGCCAGACGTATCCTGCTCAGAAAACTCCTGTTTCTTCCTTGTAAGTACATTGAAATTAAGAACGTCTTTAAAAAAACTTAGCACTGGAAAAATATTTTCTTTAAAAGTTATTTAACTTTCTCGTGTGTTTCCCCCCAATATGCTATATCTTGAGGTTCAGCTAAAAGACTAATGTTTTCTTCTCTAATTCCTTTAAATTTAGTAAATGCAAATTCAGCAACTGTGTACTCAGCACTTTGCTAGAATCCATACTTTTTTGTTTCGTTTATTTTTTTTTTTTTGAGTTGGAGTTTCACTCTGTCACCCAGGCTGGAGTGCAGTGGCACGCTCATGGCCACCGCAGCCTCGACCAGCTGGGTTTAGGCGATCTTTCCCCCTTAGCCTTCCAAGTAGCTGGAACTACAGAAGCACGCTACCACGCCCGGCTTATTTTTTTGGTTTATTGTAGAGACGAGGTCTCACCAAATTGCCCAGGCTGGTCTTGAACCCTTGGGCTCAGGCAGTCCTCTCATCTCGGTCTCCCAATGTGCTGAGATTACAGGCTGAGCCACCGCATCTGACCAAAGTCATGCTTTTTAGAGGAATGTGAGATGCCAGCCCTGAATCCCCATCAAATACTGCTTTCAGCAGGAAACACATACTATGCATTGTACTTACTAAGTGATCGTTAATTTCACTATTTCAAAACACATGTCTGTTAACTTGTGCTTTTCTTTTTTTTTTTTTTAATTGTAGAGATGAGGTCTCGCTGCCCAGGCGGGTCTCGAACCCGCGGGCTCAGGCAATCCACTCACCTCAGCCTCCCAAAGGCGCGGGATTACAGGCTGAGCCACCGAGCCCGGCTACTTGTGCTTTTCTAACTTCTTTGTGCTTTGAACATATTTTGAAATTGCTGGGGATGGGTGGGGCGGGATTGGCAGTTAGTGGGATTCTGCCAGGAGACGGGGAGCACACCTCATCAAGGGTACCTGCATAATGAACATCTGTATACTTAACCCTAAATTGTACCCCACATCTTTAAAACAAAAATGTTGTTAAAAAAGAAAATATTTTATTCATCAAAATATTTAGAAATAAGAGATGGGATCTTGTAGAATTAGCTAATGAAGTAGGAGAACCCTTGAATTCTCAATAGGAAAGTAAGAAAAACAGACGAGGATGCTTTAAACTCTAATTCTGGTGCTTCACTGATATGTATAAGGAGGGGTGTCCACACCTTTCACATCTCACCATTGATCGCTTCTGGCTGAGATACTATGAAATGAAAGTGTTTTCATCAAAGCAAAAAAAGGGGGGAATTAATTTATTATAAAGATGTGGGGTTCAATTCAGGGTTAGGCATACAAACATTGATCATGCAGGTATCCTTGTTGATGAGGTAAAAAAAAGGGGAAATTTAATATCAATAAACAGTAGAAAGAAGAGAAAAATCTCAGTAATGTTTCTAGTATCAAAATTAATCAATATTAATAATACTAGTATTAATATAACTGATGTAATAAATGAACAATAGTTTATTCAAATAAGATAACAGGCTGTCCTTAAGAGTGTAAGTTCATGGGCAGGGAGACAGGCACAAGGTTCTTCCTAACTAAGGCTAATGGATAAAATTAAGGTGTATAAAATAATGAGCTATGGCCTAGCGCAGTGGCTCACGCCAGCAGTTTGGGAGGCCGAGGTGGGAGGATTGCTTGAGCCCAGGAGGTCAAGGCTGCATTAAGCCATGAATATGCCCCCATTGCATTCCAACCTAGGTGACAAAGTGAGACCCTGACTTAAAAAATTAAAAATTAAGGCTGGGCATAGTAGCTCAAGACTGTAATTGCAGCACATTGGGAGGTCAAGGCCAGAGGATTGTCTGAGCCCAGGGGTTTGAGATCAGCCTTGGCAACTTGGTGAGACCTCGTCGCTACACAATCAAAAAATTAGCCAGGTGTGGTGGCACATGCCTGTAGTTCTAGCTACTTAGAAGGCTGAGGCAGAAGGATCACCTGAGCACAGCAGGTTTAGGCTGAGGTGGCTGTGAGCATGCTACTGCAGTCCAGCCTGGGTGACACAGTGAGACTCCAAATAAAAAAAAAACATTAAAAATTAAAAAATTTGGCCAGGCTCGGTGGTTCAGCCTGTAATCCCAGCACTTTGGGAGGCTGAGGCGAGTGGATTGCCTGAGCCCGCGAATTCGAGACCTACCTGGGCAAGTTGACGAGACTTCATCTCTACAATATATCAAAAATCAGCCGGGTATGGTAGCCTGCGCCTGTAGTTCCAGCTACTTGGAAGGCTGAGGCGGAAGGATCGCCGAAGCCCAGCAAAGCCCAGCAGGTCGAGGCTGCGGTGGCCGGGAGCATCCACTGCACTCCAGTCTGGGTGACAGAGTGAGACTCCAACTCAAAAATAAAAAAATTTAATTATGAGCCAAATACTTCATGATTTCCTGGCGTTGAGACCATTCCATGGCAAGATTCTTCTGAAGAAAGTCACGGTGGTCTCATTCTTCAAAGCTTGTGCTCCAAGATTCCTATTTCAGTGCCTGCCTCTATTTGTCCTTCCCTGGTGGCAGCCACCAACACATCACTTTCTCTGCTCCTGTGGGATCAAAGGTGGCGTAAAACACAGCAGCTGTGTGATCACAGCAATGGGCTGGGTTGCAGGTCATGAATGGGATCTTCAGATGGCTCCTTAGTCCCCAGCAGTCAGTCCCCAGACTGTCACACACTCCAGGTACTCTGCAGAGATCTGCTGAATCAATAGAATCTGTCATTCCTAGCCATACGTTTTTCCTCTGAAAGAGAGGTAGGCTCATTTTTATTTACTGAGGAGTACTAGGCCAATGGTTGTGACTCCTCAAAGCCACGGTGTTGGGACCCCTTGGAGGCCAGGGCTGCTGCACGTAGTTGGTGTAGGGGAGACTGCTTGTGTGGACTCTGCCCGTGGGGCCTGCGGGGGACTGGGTCTGGACTGCCTCTGCGGGAGAAGGAAGCCCCGCTTTTCAAATCTTCACCAAAGCAGCGGCGGAGCCTGCATCTATGGCAGGGCCGCCTTTTCCCTGCCTCCCGCAGCTTGGGGAGCCCCCGGCAGCCTTGGGCTCTCATTATAGATTCCTGGGCCCAGCCCATCCCACCTAGATCACAATCTCTGAGCCTGGGGGCCAGGAATGCACCCTGTAAACAAGCTCTCCAGGTCGTACTATGCTTAGGACTTTTTGAGAATCCCTGATCTAAGGGGACAAGTTTGCACCTACAATTCCAGAAAATCTTAGAAATACTACCCAGCACTAAGGAGATTCCAAGGAAGTGTTTTTTCTCCTGTTGCTGGTGACTTTATCTTGAATGACTAACTTTATTTATTTATTTATTTATTTATTGAGTTGGAGTCTCACTCAGTCGAGCTGCTGGGCTTCGGTGAGCCTTCCGCCTCAGCCTTCCAAGTAGCTGGAACTACAGGCGTGCGCTACTACGCCCGGCTAGTTTTTGATTTATTGTAGAGATGAGGTCTCACCAAGTTGCCCAGGCTGGTCTCGAACCCGCGGGCTCAGGCAATCCACTCACCCCCAGCCTCCCAAAGTGCTGGGATTACAGGCTGAGCCACCAAGCCCAGCTTGAATGACTAACTTTAAAGACCACTGAATACTTAATGGGAGAAGCAAAGAACTTTGCAGTTGTTTGGGACATTCTGCGTCTGTTTCTGTTTTATATTTTGTTGCAAGATCCTATAGTATTTTGGGTTTCTTTTGGGGTTTTTTTTTTTTTTAGTTGGACTCTCACTCTGTCCCCCAGACTGGAGTGCAGTGGCCACTCCCGGCCACCGCAGCCTCAACCTGCTGGGCTCCAGCGATCTTTCCACCTCAGCCTTCCAAGTAGCTGGAACGACAGGCCCGCGCCACCATGCCCAGCTAATTTTTTGATTTATTGTAGAGATGAGGTCTCACCAAGTTGCCCAGGCAGGTCTCAAACCTCCGGGCTCACGCAATTCACTCACCTCAGCCTCCCAAATGCACGGGATTACAGGCTGAGCCACCAAGCCAGGGTGAAGATCCAGTAGTATTTTGAGCTGATCCCAGAATCACATACAAGTGACTAAGAATGTTTGCTAAGGTATTTCCTCCCATAAGACATTTCATGTGAGTTGTTGCACGACCCTTTTCAGAATAAGCTACAGGTGAGAAATGGACGTCCCAGGAAATGGAAGTCTCTTCCCTCGGAGCCCTGGCCACCATGGAGGTGGTCTGCGGGATAGAGGACCTTCATCAGCATCTGAGACTTCGGGGGCCCCACCTCCCAGCCCCCACCTCGGCTTTGGTTCCTGGTGCTAAGATTCACAGAGCACCTGGTTCCCCACAATTTCTCGTATTCAAATTCAAATGAGGAAGTCGAAAGTAGTAAAAGAAACAGGAACATGGTTTTGGCTGGTAGGCTGGAGGCTGATGAGGCCACTGGCCCGAGGAATAAACTTTCCCATAAAGAGACAGACAGTTAGCCAATGGGTATGGTGGAAGCAGCTGCCACCACCGAGCATATCGGGTACCACCCAGGGGCCTTCAAAGCCTCCTAGAATGTTCAGGTCTCAGGCTGCTATAAAGCCTAACAGTAGTGAGCGTGACTATACACATAGAAGCCATATACAGAGTAAGGACAGCCAGATAAAGGAAAAAAGTAAGATAATTGTGGGTCAGTGTTTATTCTGATAGCTTTGGATTCCCGTCATTATGTTAAATATCTGTGTACTTCTTTAAAAATGGGTGAGTTAAGTGAATATGTTTTTTCTCTGAAAGAGAGAAGTAGGTAACAGGGCTTACATGGGGGAAGGGGGAAGGAGGCCGATGTTAAAATAACTCACTGTGTGAACCTGGCAAACGGGATGTAAGGTTGCGATGACCTGTGAAGCTGACCACTTTACCCTGACAGCATCCTGTCGCTAACTGCTTTTGCTGCCTACGTCTGCTTTCTCAAGGTTGCATCCTCAAGCTGGGTGATTAATGGTGTCCTGTTAGTGACTGTTCTACCACCAACTCCCGCTTTTTCAAAGAGTGCCTCTCAAGGTCGGATAACCCTCTCCTGGAACTGCTTCTTCAAGGGGCTGGTTTCTCTTTGAAGCCAGTCTCCTGGTGTCTCCCCTTTAATAAATTTCTTTCTCTTTGCCTGTGTACGGGTTCGGGTTCGGGCTCAATCTCGGCTTCTCGGTGCTCGCCTGACAATAGGCTCATCTTTATTTATTGAATGCCAGTTATGTGTGGGGGACAGGGAGAAGGTTGAAATGTGTCTCTTAAAAAGATTTTTTTTTAGTCAGTGAATTTGCCTTTTGCTTCCAAAAGAATATTTCTTGTTTTGATTATAACAGAAAGTATTGCTAATCGTTTTTAATTTGGGGAGACAGTACAGAATATTGTAAAGATAAAAATAAAAACAAAACCAAAAATCAGTCAATCACCCAGGGATAAGCACCTGACATTAACTTTTTGTATTTTTTCTGTTATTTGATTAATAAAAAGTCCCATCTCCACAAAAAAATTAGCCAGGCATGGTGGTACACACTTGTGGTCTCAGCTACTCAGGAAGCTAAGGTAAGAGGATTGCCTGAGCCCAGAAGGCTGAGGCTGTGGTGAGTGGTGACTGTGCCACTGCACTCCAGCCTGGGTGACAGAGTGAGACCTCGACTCTAAATAAATACAAACAGTATATGCACTCTCTGACCTTCTCCCTGACCCTGAGAAGCCACTGGTTGCCTCACCAGCTCAGTGAGTGCTTCTCCCTGCCCCTGGGATTCTGTCTTGTCTGAGTGGAGAATGATATTCTTTTCTTTTTTTTTTTTTTTTGACTTGGAGTCTCACTCTGTCACCCAGATTGGAGTGCAGTGGCCACTCGGCCACTCCCAGCCACCGCAGCCTCGACCTGCTGGGCTCCGGCAATCCTTCCGCCTCAGCCTTCCAAGTAGCTGGAATTACAGGCATGCGCTGCCACGGCCAGCAGATTTTTTGATTTATTGTAGAGATGCCACCCAGGCGGGTCTCAACCCCGCGGGCTCAGGCAATCCACTCACCTCAGCCTCCCAAAGGCACGGATTACAGGCTGAGCCACCGAGCCCGGCTTGATACTCTGTTTTTCAAAGACCAGCAAGCAGCTTCCTCCTTGCCTCTGTTGCCAGTGAAGAGCCTCACAGAGAGGCTTCCCATAGCAACCCAGAGCTCTGACACCACCTGTTTCCTTTTCAGGCCAGAGCTTTGAAGACCCTGCATTGGAAATGCAAGCTCATCCGGTGGTCGTTGTGACCCAACCTGGGAATGGTCCCGCTCCCCAAAACTCCAACTGGCAAACAAGCCTGTGTGATTGCTTCAGCGACTGCGGAGTCTGTAAGTGGGCGTGAAGGGGCCCCCAACTGATACTAGGGTGTAAAGTCTTCTTTTTTTCTCTTCCATTTTTATTTTAGACTCGGGAGTGCACATGCATGATCATTACATGGTCATATTGTATAGTGGCGGGGATTGGGTCAGTAAAAGTCTCTAGCTTTTTACAGGCTGCCTGCATGTCAGGCAAGGATATGTTTAGCCTAAAAGTTCTCTCTACTGAGGTAAGTTCATTCTCCAGCCCTTCAAAGAATAGTCTTATCCCTAAAGTAGGTCCCAGAGTTAAAATAGCAGTGAAAGAGCCCATTGAGTCTAACAATGAACAGGTCTGGCCTTATAGATTATTAAGTAGACCTTAATTTTTTATAAAAAATGCAGATTTAACCTGATTTTTTTTTTTCCTCCTGGGGCCTCTATGTGTTCAGGTGAAAGGAAGAGTCGCAAGCCTCTCACTTTATTTATTTTTTATTTTTTGAGTTGGAGCCTCACTCTGTCGCCCAGACTGGAGTGCAGTGGC
>NW_007053997.1:0-853 GCF_000164805.1 Carlito syrichta
TTAGTACTATCGAAGTTTCAGGCATTTGCTGAGAGTTTTAGAATGTACTTGTAGATAAGGAGCGACTACCTAGTTAAAGAGTGAACAAGGAAGTTCTTCAGGCTGATGGAAAATTATACCAGAGGAGAATTTGGAATATTAGCAATGAAGGAGGAGCAATAGACATGGTGAGTATTTGGGTAGATAAATATAAGATTATTTTTCTCCTCTTAAGTTTAAAAAAATAAACATGAATGTAAAAAGCAAAAATGGTAACATTGTGTGTGAAGGGAGATTCCTTCTCTTGAACCTGTTTCATAAAGGCACAAATTCCATTTGTGAAGGCTCTGAAAGGCCCCCACCTCTTAATAGTGTACCATTGGGGATTATGTTTCTATTTATGAATTTTGGGGGGACACAAACACTCAGACCAGAGAATTTTACCCCTGGTTCTACCATATTTTTGCCTTTCTCACATGTGAAAAATATATTTTATCCCAATAGCCTCCAAAGTCTTAACTTGTTCCTGCATTAACTTTACAGTCAAAGTCCAGTCTCATCTGAATCAGATATGAGTGAGACTCAAAGCAGGATTTATCCTGAGACAAATTGCTCTCCAGCTGTGAACTGTAGAATGAAACATGTTACTAACTTCCATAATAGAACGGTGGGACAGGAATAGAAGAGACATTCCCATTACAAAAAGGGAAAAATAGGAATTGAAAAGTGGCAGATCATGAGCAAATTCTTAACTCAAGAAGGCAAACAACATTAAATCTTAAGAATTTAGAATAACTTGGTTTCGCTCAGTAATTTTCACTCTACACACATTTGGGTGGGGCTAAACCCCCAATGCTCCAGGAAGCCATGCCCC
>NW_007053998.1:0-486 GCF_000164805.1 Carlito syrichta
ACGGAGAACTCCTGCAGGCGGGTGTGCAACCCCTAGGCACAGGCTGCAAGGCTCACAGGGTGCACTCCTGCCCACGGGAAACACACTTGGGGGATAATGAGAGACAGACCCAAAGGTTTAGGGGCACTTGTGTTCATCACAGGATCATTTATAATCATTACAAATAGAAAATCTAAGTTTTCCACAGTAGAGGAATGATTACATAAATTAGGGACAGACATATAATGAAATATTACTCCCATTACAAATCACGTTTTCTAAAATGATTAAATTCAACCCGTGTTCCTATGTTATTCCTAAATGCTGGAAGACCGAAAATCAGCTAAAAAGACTATTACAAGGACAAGAGAGAAATTATTATATGAACAGTTTATTAGATAATATCGTATCATTCATTACATTTAAATTTTTGGATGTGATTAATGAAATTTAACAAGATGTACTAATTCTTAGGAGACACATTCTTATACTTTAGGGATAGAAAAA
>NW_007053999.1:0-692 GCF_000164805.1 Carlito syrichta
TATTCCAAATGACACTGTAATGATACACTATGGCATTTTCACCAAAAATACTTTCAAAGAAGCTGCGTAGGAAGCTTTACTCATGATGTATCTTAAGTCCAGCTCTTTTTCTCGAGTCCTAAAAAAAGAAAATAAAAATACCAAAGTCATTTCATGGACTTTGTCCTAGAGCTCAAGATACACAATAGGACAAGTGCCCTTTCTCTACAAACGTATCAAAATAAAAATGATGGGTCATTAAAGAGAATCTGTCTTTCCCTCACTTATATTCTCCTTTGCGTCCTCTCCAGGGAAAATGCCAAAGAAGCAGGAGGTTTCTAAAGTTAACAGCTAGATGCAGATGTGAAATTACCCACAGAGAGCTACTCCTCCTGACACAGGAAGGAAATATTCTGTCTTCAGTCTCTACCAATCAACCCTGAGGTCTCCTCACTAGTCAAGAGACTAAAGTCTCACCTGCTGCCTATGGATCAATTGTCTGAAAAATATTTCCCAGGATTCTACCTACGTTTCCCAGAGTTGAATTATTTTCTCCAATTCACACTTCATTATATTCAATACTGGAATTTTAATAAAGCCAAAGATCAATGTGAAAACACATGCTGATGCTCTAACTCTCCCCACAGTCTCGGGGTAACAGGATAGCATCTTGCAAATGAGGACAGTGAGACCCAAAAATATCAAGAAACTTC
>NW_007054000.1:0-484 GCF_000164805.1 Carlito syrichta
GGGAAGCCGGGGAGGGGTGGGTCTGGCCCAGGGTGCAGAAAGGGTGCTCTGGGTGCACAAGGGACTGGGGTAGATTTGATGACCTGCGACCTTAATATCCATCTCCCGGTGCCCCCCAGCACCGGGGACACAGAGATGGGGCAGACGAGGTTCTCTCCTGATGGAGAAGGCCACACACAGACAGATGAGCTCCATAAAGGACCTGCAGACCCAAGGCCCTGGGAGGTGGAGGAGGCAGTGGTCGAGGTGGGGAGGAAATCCAGGGAGGCTTCCTGGAGGAGAGGGTATTTGAAGTGCGTCTTGAAGACTGAACGGCAGGTTCCCAGGCAAAGAGGTGCGAAGTGGAGAAGGTATTCCAGAGAGAACGACAGACTGGCTTAAGAGCAGGAACAGCATGCTAAGCCCCCACCCCACCCACTCACTCATTCATTCCTTCTCCACTTCTCGCGCTCGCGTCAGTTTTCCCTGTGCCAGGCTGTCCCAA
>NW_007054001.1:0-478 GCF_000164805.1 Carlito syrichta
GATTTATTGTAGAGACGAGGTCTCACCAAGTTGCCCAGGCTGGTCTCGAACCCATAGGCTCAGGCAGGTCTCTTGCCTCGGCCTCCCAAGGTGCTGCTGGGATGACAGGTGTGAGCCACCATGCTGGCTCAGCCCAAACTTTCACTTCATGGTTCAGCATAATAATCACAAAGAATCTTTCAGGCTCCTTGTCCAAGACAGATGACCAAAGACTACTCCTTAAGTGGTCAAAGCCACAGGAATTATAAAAAGACCACCTTTTAGCTCAGGAATTTGTGAATTGGAAAAGTCGGGCAGGTCTTCTGCAAAAGACAATGTGGTCAGGAAAAGACATCCCCCTTCTCTCCTCCCTTCAGGAGCCCAGAGATGTCAATCTCCAGAGTGACGGTCCCCTAAGCTGCACCCTTTTTTTAGTATATCAATCGTTGTGGAGATATATCAGATCTATTCTTTTTTTTTTTTTTGGAGTTGGGGTCCC
>NW_007054002.1:0-477 GCF_000164805.1 Carlito syrichta
GACCCAGGAGCAGGCCTCATCCTTGCCGCCCAGGCCTGCGGCCGGGCCCAGACAGCTCTCACCTCTTGATGTTGCCATGGATAATCTCCAGGCTGTGCAGGTGCTTGACGGCATGAAGCAGCCCTGAGCAGATGCTCACGCGCTGCGGCCAGGGGAGGGGGTCAGAGCCACCCTAAGAGAAAGAAAAGGAGGAAGGGAAATAGTCACGTTGTGCCTTTTTAAAGTCCTGCTGGCAGGATCTTGGGCTCCAGTGTCTCCCTCCACCCTTCATGTTCTCTGCAGGAGGGCTCAGTCAGCATGATTTCCTGACATCGTATTATGGGGTTTGTTGTTGTTGTTTGTTTTGAATCGAAGTCTCACTCTATCACCCAGGCTGGAGCAGGTTGAGGCGGCAGTGACTGTGAGCATGCCACTGCACTCCAGCCTGGGAGACATAGTGAAACTCCAACTCAAAAAAAAAAAAAAAAAAAAAAAAAA
>NW_007054003.1:0-477 GCF_000164805.1 Carlito syrichta
CTTTTTTTTTTTTTTAGGACTTTGAATATAGGGCTCCAGTCTCTTCTTGCTTGTAGTGTTTCTGCTGGTAGGTCTACTGCTATTCTGATTGGTTTTCTCTGTTAGGTAGTCTGACCTTTCTCTCTCGCTGCCTTTAGTATTTTTTCTTTTGTTTCTACTTTGTGTAGGCGAATTATTATGTGTCTAGGGGTTGGTCTTCTCATTTGATGTCTTGTGGGGGCTCTCTGTTTGGCTGGTCACACCTCTGGTGAGATGGGGAAAGTTTTCTTGGATTAGCTCCTGGAATACTTGTTCCAAGTTGTTCTTATTTTTCTTTCTTCTTCTGGGATACCAATCAGGCATAGGTGCAGCCTCTTGATATAATCAATCACACATCTCTTGCAGGCTTGTTCTTTCTTTCTGAGTCTTCTTTCCATATTTTTTACAGATCGGGTTAATTCCACATTTTGGTCTTCAAGTTCTGAGATTCTTTCTTCA
>NW_007054004.1:0-513 GCF_000164805.1 Carlito syrichta
CAGCTGGCTAGCTATGTAGAAAGCTAGTTAATTCAACTGGCTAGAAAACAGACAAACTAGTAAAAACAGCTAGTTAAGACAGCTGGCTACCAGCTGGCTAGCTAGGTGGTGACTTAGTTAAGTCAGTTGACTAGCCAGCTGGCTAGTAAATTAAGTCAACTAGTTAAGAAAGCTGGCTATACAGATGACTAGAAAGGTAGAGAGCTAGTTAAATCAGCTGGCTAGCCAGCTGAAAAACTAGTAATGTCAGTTTGTTTAGTCACCTGGCTGGCCAGGTGCCTAGTTTGTAAATCAACTAGTTAAGTCAGCTGGCTAGCCAGTTAGCTAGCTAGTTCAGCAACCTAGTTTTGTAAGATCACTAGCCAGCTGGTTAGCTAGGTAGCTAGTTAGCTAAGTGAGCTGGAAAACCAGCAGGTTACGTAGGTAGCTAGCTAGCTAAGTCAGCTGGCTGTCCAGCTGGCTAGCTATGTAACTAGGCAGTTAAATCAGCTTGCTAGCCAGCTGATTAGCTAG
>NW_007054005.1:0-476 GCF_000164805.1 Carlito syrichta
CTGAGCCAACTATTCCCCAGCAGCATCCAAGCCTAAGCATTTACTTCTGCTTCACCTAAGACATAGACTCACACTTCCACTAAGGTGAACTAGTCCCAAAGCTGAAAACTTCCCAAAAGTGAACTATTCCCTAATCTCAAGCAATACTTTGGACCTTCACTGATCAAAAGCTACTAGATCGTTTCATGAACACATAAAGGTTAGTAAAGATAAGTATTATATCGCCCATGTGTCAGAGGAGCTTCTCACAAGAATATGAACTAAACTCTCCACAGGAAAGTCCAATTGGCTACATCAATTCCCTAGTTTTTAAACATAAGAACTCATGTGCCTGAAGGAAATTTTTAATTTTTCCTCTTATTTTTTCTAGTTGGGGCCTTAATCTGTCTCTTAGGCTGGAGTGCAGTGGTACAATCATGACTCACTGCAGCCTTGACCTCCTGGGCTCAGGAGATCCTTCCACTTCAGCCTCCTGA
>NW_007054006.1:0-513 GCF_000164805.1 Carlito syrichta
GTTGGCACCAGTATGCAGCTTTCTAGACTAACTCTGGGAAAGTGTAAGTATGTGCAGTAATTCTGTTTTGTTTACTAAAGGAACAAGGAGACTGTGAAGCGAGGATGAGAGAATTCACCACTTTCCAGGACTCCTCTCATCGCACAGATGTCTGCAAGTCTAAGGAACCTCTTGATCTTAGCTCCTCTCTGTCCCAAATCCTGGATAAAATTTTTTTAAAAAGCACACATGGCCCAGAGTTTGACAAGCTCTCGAGAGGCTTTGGCCTTTTCCTAAACCGGTGCTCAGCAAGGGGAAGGCCATGTTCAGCTTGCGTGCCAAGATCGTGAAGTCCAATGGCGAGAAGCCAGATGAGTTCGAGTGTGGCATCTCCCAGGCTCCCCTGGAGCTGGAGATGAATTTGGACCTCAAGGTTCAGCTCAGGGAGCTCAACATAACAGCGGCCAAGGAAATTGAAGTTGGTGGTGGTCAGAAGGCTATCATAATCTTTGTTCCCATTCCTAAACTGAAGTC
>NW_007054007.1:0-1144 GCF_000164805.1 Carlito syrichta
CGCCCCCCCCCCCCCCCCCCCCCCCAACCCTGAGCTGTGAAGTGCTCTTGGGGCAGGAAGAGGCAAGCAGAGAGAACCTGACCTCATGGAGCCCGGCTCTAATGAGCATTTACAAACAGCACATGGAGGGGTCATGTGACAACACAAAGGGTTCCTGGTACACTATCAGGGGGTGAGGCCCAGCTATAAGCCCAAACTCCATCTGCCTGCAGCCTACGACATAGCTAACCCTCATTGTACCCCCATCTCTACAATAAAAAGAAAAAGCCGGGTTCAGTGGCTCAGCCTATAATCCCAACACTTTGGGAGGCTGAGGTGAGTGGATTGCCTGAGCCTGTAGGGCTGACACCAGCCCAGGCAACTTGGCGAGACCTTGTCTCTACAATACATTTTTAAAAAATTAGCCGGGTTCAGAGGCTCAGCCTGTAATCCTACGCTTTGGGAGGCTGAGGTGAGTGGATTGCCTGAGGCCGCGGGTTCGAGATTCGCCTGGGCAACTTGGCGAGATCTCATCTCTACAATAAATCAAAAAAATGGCCGGGTATGGTAGTGCGCACCTGTAGTTCCAGCTACTTGGAAGGCTGAGGTGGAAGGATCGCCAGAGCCCAGTAGGGCGAGGCTGCAGTGGCCGGGAGTGGCCACTGCACTCGGGTCTGGATGACAGAGTGAGACTCCAACCCCCCAAAAAAAATTAGCCGGGCTCGGTGGCTCAGGCTATAATCCCACGCTTTGGGAGGCTGAGGTGAGTGGATCGCGTGAGCCCTGGGTTTAAAACCCACCTAGGCAACTTGGTGAAACCTCATCTCTACAATAAATAAAAAAATTAGCGGGGCGTGGTAGCATGCGCCTGTAGTTCCAGCTACTTGGAAGGCTGAGGCAGAAGGATCGCTGGAGCCCAGCAGGTCGAGGCTGCAGTCTGCGTGATAGAGTGAGACTCTAACTCAAAAAAAACCAAAAAAACAAATTAGCCGGGTGTGGTAGCACACGCCTACAGTTCCAGCTACTTGGAAGGCTCAGGCAGAAGGATCGCTGGAGCCCAACAGGTCGACGCTGGGGTGGCCATGAGCGTGCCACTGCACTCCAGCCTGGGCCACGGAGTAAGACTTCAACTCAAAAAAAAAAAAAAAAAAAAAAAAAAAAAAAA
>NW_007054007.1:1647-5292 GCF_000164805.1 Carlito syrichta
GGAGTCTCACTCTGTCACCCAGCCTCGACCTGCTGGGCTCCAGCAATCCTTCCACCTCAGCCTTCCAAGTAGCTAGAATTACAGGCATGTGCTACCACGCCCGGCTGATTTTTTGACTTATTGTAGAGATGTGGTCTTGCTGTCCAGGCGGGTCTCGAACCTGTGGGCTTAGGCAATTCACTCACCTCAGCCTTCCAAAGGCGCGGGATTACAGGCTAAGCCACAGATGCATGTCACCATGCCCAGAAAAAGACTTTCAATTTATCAACCACAGGGAAAAATGCATCAGCCAAGCACACCAGGTGGCCCTGGCTGGATCCTGATGCAGATGGACCTACTCGAAGGACACCATCCATGACCAGTGGGGACACTGAGCACCAACTCGCCTGTCTAAGTGGCCTGGCCAGGCAAGAGGGAAGAATTCTGGTTCCACCCCATGTGGCACAATGACACTGTCCCAGGTATGCTCCAGTCCTTAGAAGAAACACGCTGTGCTCAAGGGCCTGAGGGCGGCAGCCTACACGGCAGGAGGCCGAGCCTGTGGGAGGCGGTGACAGGTGATGGGCGGAGAAGCTTCACGATAAACCTGCGTGTCCCAGAGGGACTGTGGAATGTGGCCAGGCAGCCTCAGGGCCTCAGGCCGGGAGCAGACGCCAGCACTAAGTGCGGGGCATGGGTAGAGGTGCCAGCTCAGGCCTGGGGCAGCCACCAGGGCGCAGCCAGCAGAAGCTCTCACCCAGCCTTCCTTTCCTTTCCATCAGGGAGACACCTGGGGCCCTTTCCATTCCCTGCATCCCCATGTCCCCCACTCAGGACAACCGCCCCTCCCAGAACCAGGTGGGGGTCGGTTCTCACCTGCAATCACGGTGTTCACACATTCATAGAGAAGGGACATGGCAGACGTGCTGCGGGGAAGACAGAAGAGGTGTGAGGACAGCAGTCTTGCCAGATGCAGCAACGATGACTGGAGACTTGCTGGAGATGCCTGGGCCCCACCCCAGAAGGCAACGTGGCAGTGCAGGGTGCCAACAGGGGGACCATGCCCTGCACCAAGCCCAGCCAGTCGTCAGCCCGCCTTCCCAGAGAGGGGGCATGAGAAATGCTAAGTCACGAGCCCTGTGACGCTTTGGTCCGCAGCGGCCTCACGCCACCCCACCCCACGTGCTCGCTGCACCTTGTCCACGTCCCCACAGCACACAGCAGCCACATGCAGCGCAGGCCACACCACAGCCTGGTATGTGGGAGGCCACACTGTCTAGGTAAGGGTACACACAACACGCATGCGCCATGACAAGCCCACCCAAGGAAAGGTATCTCCTCCAGGGCCAAGCAACTGTATGGTCGTATCTTAAAGTCACGGATGAGCTTCTGCCTGCAGCCCAGCTGACCCCGCCCCCTGTGGGGGGGCTGGGTAGGGTCCTGGCTCCTGTGCAGAGGAGGCAGCCCCCAGTGCCCCACCCACAGGCCCAGGCCCGTTGCTGCTCAGCCCCTAGCTGCTGGCCTGGCGCCTACCACCTGCACCCCACGTCAATGGGCTGAGCACCTCCAGTCTAGTAACCAAAGACGGCCTGGTCCAAGAAGCTCCGCGCTAGGGTACCATTTCCCTAACCTTCCAGTTCTGTAATGTACATGAAGAAAACCCAAGTTCTAGGCCAGAACGCTGGCTCATGTCTATAATCCCAGCACCGTGGAAGCCTGAGACAAGAGGCTTGCCTGAGCCCAGGGATTCAAGACCAGCCTGGACAACTTGGCAAGACCTCATCTCTACAATAAATCAAAAAATTAGCCAAGCGTGGTGGTGCACACCTGTGGTTCCAGGTACTTGGAAGGCTGAGGCAGGAGGATTGCCCCAGCCCAGCGGGTCAAGGCTGCAGTGGCCATGAGCATGCCACTGCACTTCGGCCTGGGCAACACTAAGACTCCTACTCAAAAAAAAAAGAAAAGAAAATCCAAAGGTCTCTAGCAGCATGGAGAGGGTTCCACAGCACAGACCACCACCATGTGTGGTCCAATGCTAATACAGTGGGACCACTGCACCCATAGCAAATCTCTGTGTCTACTTCCTATTATGTGTGTTAGATCCGCACCTTCTAGCAGGAGGATCAGAAGCTGGCCCTGGCCAGGCTTGCAGTGCTAGAGCGAGGGTCAGGCTGGCGTGACCTGGCCACGGGTCCGACACAAGCCACAGAGCGTCTGCAGTGCAAACAGGGCTCCCTGGTCGGGGTTGGCCAGGGGGCACGAGGCCACCACCAAGCAGAAGCACATCCCTCCAGGTGTACTGTGGACACTGGCCAGCGGTATCCCCTCCTGCCCAGGTAGTAGGCGTCACTCTGCTGTAGTGCCTAGGACCTACCTGTGGATGAGGTTGGTGAGAGGCTCGATCAGCTTCTTGCCCAGCCGTGGCTCCAGGGGAGTCAGAGCGCCAAACTGTGGGGACAAGATGAGCCGCGGTCAGCCAACTCCAGACATACATGCCTATGGGATGGGGGTGCCCTCCAGGACTACCCTCCCCACCACCTGCGCCCCCAGCAGCCCACTTGGGGTCAGGGTGGCACCAGCAGACTTGCCAGCTTGATGATCTTGATGAGCACCCAGTTGTTGGTGGAGGATGTCATGAGCTTGAAGAACAGCGGGGCCAGCGACAGGTAGTTCTTGGGGTTGCGCCGGGCCAGCTCGCAGATGACATTGACAGCGGCCGACTGGACCCCTGGGGAGCAGAGGGCCTCACGGTAAGGAGGGGTATGTCCTCATCAACAAGGTGGGGCCTCATGAAAGGGGGTCTCAGCTGGGTATGGGGGCTCGTGCCAGCCATCCCAGCACTTTGGGAGGCTGAGGCAAGAGGACTGCCTGAGCCCAGGGGTGCAAAACTAGCCTGGGCAACTTGGTGAGAGGTCTTCTCTAAGGTAAGTCAAAAAACGAGCTGGGCCTGGTGGTGCCTGAGGTCCCAGATACTTGGAAAGTTGAGGTGGAAGGATCACCTGAGCCCAGGAGGTCGAGACTGCAGTGGCTGTGAGTGTGCCGCTGTACTCCAGCCTGGGCGACAGAGTGAGACTTGATTCAAAAAAAGAGAGTATCCTTATCAACAGGACAGAGAAGGCCTCACCAGCATGAACCCCGCGGTCGGGACTAGAATTGGAGATGCAAAAACAAAACTTGTAGTTGTTGACGCATACAGAGTTAGACAGCAGCAGACACAGGTGTGAGCGTGACAGTGTAAACACACGCACAGGCACACACACACTCTCAAACTCATGTACACTTCCACACAGAAATACATAGGCACACGCACACTTACACACTCATGTACACACACACGTGCATGCACAAACGCATATACACACACGCACATGCTCTGTCTGCCAAGAGTGCCTAACAGTGACCACCCAGCCGTGAGCACACCTGGCACCCACGTCTGGGTTTCTCTAGGTAAGGAGCTGAGTTGATAGCAATGACCAGAAAGCAAAGGGGTGTGACACGGGCACAGGAAGCTGGGAGGGATGCCCAGTGGCCCATCTGTAACACATGAGCAAAGATATAAACCCTGATAGCAATGAACAACGGGTCATGGAGTAAAACAAATGCCCTAGGCGGGCTCGGTGGCTCAGCCTGTAATCCCGTGCCTTTGGGAGGCTGAGGGGAGTGGAC
>NW_007054007.1:5887-7096 GCF_000164805.1 Carlito syrichta
GGAGCCCAGCAGGTCGAGGCTGCGGTGGCCGGGAGCGGCCACTGCACTCCAATCAGGGTGACAGAGTGAGACTCCAACTCAAAAAACAAAAACAAATGCCCGTCAGTCCCTTCATATAGACAGACATGTGGGGGGAAAGTGAGTAGGAAAGGACAGCAGTCCCTCCTCCACAGCCCCAGTAGTTAGCTGGAGAGGGATAGGGAGCGCTGCCTGGCAAGCACTGAACCGTGGGCATGCCATGCAAGCACCAGTAGCAGACGCCACGGTCAGCAGGAAAGTGTGTGGCATCTCCACAGTCCTCATGACCTCCTACCCACGAGATACAGGTGAATTTCAGTGAGAAAACGGCAGCCTGACATGAGAGACACGGCAGGTGCTATGAAGACCAGGCGGCCCAGATGACAGTCCATGCTGGCAAGACACATGAGCCTCCGCCCCAAGGAAGACACACGCCCGTCGGTGAGTTCTGCTCAGGACGCAGAACCTTAGTGCAATCATGAGAGCCAGAGAGCCCAATGAGGGACGCCCCACAGCTCAGGTCCACCCTCCCGACCCAGGGCTTGGGAGTCCTGCTGGCCAGCCCGGGGTTCCACGTGCTGAGCTGAGAACCTGTTACCAGCCAGGGGTGTCCACGTGTGGGCTCGGGCCACAGGCATCTGCACTCACTTTGGTGAGACAGAATCCGAAACTATTCCCCAGTGAGCACACTGCAAACCCTCAACAGCCACAAGGGCGAAGGCAGCTCCACGTAGGACAGCATGGTCTGGACTGTCCCTTACACTGCAGAAGGTCCTAGGAGGCACTGATCCAGTGAGGAGCGGGGAGATGCTATCTGCTCACTCCCACGCCATCCCAGGGCGGAGAGCATCTTCATCCTCACTGCCAGCTCCTGTGCCAGATCTTCCTGTCCTCCCAAGCCCAGGGGGATGCCGAGGCCATCCACCGTCAGTCTGTCTGCTGTGTCCAGGAGCCAGCCTGGCGTGGGTGTGCCGGGCGGGGAGCTGTGGCCAGGCCCTCCCGCCTCCTCCCGCAGCACCCGACCCGCCTGACCAAGTCCACGCACCGGGGTCAGGGTCCTCCAGCTTCTCCTTGAGCCGGGGGAAGGCGGGACGCAGTGACTCTGGGTACTTCAGGAACACCTTGTACATGATCAGCACGGCCTTCTTACGGATGTAGGGCTTGGTGTGGGACATCTGTGGGGACAGCACC
>NW_007054007.1:7416-19192 GCF_000164805.1 Carlito syrichta
CGGAAGGAAGAGCCCTGGTCTGCCTGGAGCACAGCGTGCAGCCCTGCGTGGCGCGGTTCTCACCTCCAGCTGTGCCCTCCACCCCATCAGGCCAGGAGCCGCGCCCCTCCGATCGCTTGGCCCTACAGAGCCCTAGCCCACCAAAGCAGGTGCTGACACCCACCCCTTCAGGTCCTCAGCTGCTGCTGTCTAGCGGGCTGGCAGGCATCTGTGAAGGCCGATGGCCAGTGCTTCTAGCGTTGTGGGTTAGACAGCCTGTCCTGACTGCACGGTTCTGCACTTCACTACTGAGGTGCCCATGGGGGGAGGGTGTGGCCACATGTCTGGTTTGCGGCAGGAAGGCTGGGTTTAGCCCCGGGCCACAGGCTGCTGATGCTGAGCTAGCTCAGATGAGCAAGCCATGCCGACAATCTCCAGACCATCAGCAAGTCCCACACATGCCCGCGGGGACAGGTCAGTCCCTCAGGGTTGCAATCCCGGGGGTCAGCAAGCCCCTTCCTACTCTGCTTAAGTGGAAGGAAAAAGGTCCTCCTGGTGAGGCAGAGGCTAAGCTGGGCACACAGTCTCTGGGGACTTTAACTTTCAGGGGACACATCTTAGAATGCCACGTGGCCTCTACCATGAGGCCCGCATGGGTGTTTGCCTTTAAGGCAGACATACAGTTTAGAAGACTGGCAAAAAAGCAAATGGTGTTGGGCAGAGGAGGAGAGTCACTTGGCAGTTCACGGGCGGCTGAGACAACTGCCACCATCACCCACACCTCAGTAAGAAAACAACGTCCCCAGGCTGGGCTCGGTGGCTCAGCCTGAAATGCCAGCACTTTGGGAGGCCGAGGTGAGAGGACTGCCTGAGCCCATGGGGTCGACACCAGCCTGGGCAACTTGGCAAGACCGCATCTCTACAGTAAATAAAAAATTAGCTGGGTGTGGTAGTGCGCGCCTGTAGTGCCGGCTACCTGGAAGGCTGAGGCAGAAGGATTGTCTGAGATCAACAAGTCAAGGCTGTGGTGGTCGTGAGCATGCCACTGCACTGCACTCCAGCCCGAACGACAAAGTAAGACTCCAACTCAAAAACATAAAAAAAAAGAAAGGCAGGGCTGGGCTCGGTGGCTCAACCTGTAATCCCAGCACTTTGGGAGGCCAAGGCAAATGGATTGCCTGCCCACAAGTTCGAGACTCGCCCAGGCAACTTAGCGAGACCTCATCTCTACAATAAATCAAAAAATCAGCTGGGTGTGGTAGCCCGCGCCTGTAGTTCCGGCTACTTGGAAGGCTGAGGCAGAAGGATCTCCGGAGCCCAGGAGGGCGAGTCTGCGGTGGCCAGGAGCATGCCACTGCACTCCAGTCTGGGCAACAGAGTGAGACTCCAACTCAAAAAAAAAAAAAAGTCGGGAGCAGAGATGGCCCAAGACGAGTCCCACCAGGTGATCGTGACCTGGCTCCCATCTCACTTGAGCCAGGCACCAGCAACCCCAGCCTGCTTCTGCAGGGCTAAGTTTCCACAGTGTGATGCTTTAACCTGAGTTTCCCGGAGCCAACATGCAGATTGGCAGACACTTGCAAACTCACCAATGTCATGATGTCATTTGCGAGGTCTCTGGCAAGGTCTGGGGTGACAAAACAGGACAGACCAGTCAGCGCAACACCGGTGTCGTACTGGCTGGGGCTGCTCAGGTCCTGGAAAGGAGGAGAGGGGGTTCAGCAGATGGGGTGCTGTCAGCTGCACATGCTATACTGTGTCTCTGCCAGGGACAGTGCAGGAGGCAGTGGATCCACTTGGGGTGCGCTGTGCCCCCCGATACAGAGGGGTCTGGATCTTGGACAAGGAGGAACAATTCCCCACCATCCCACATTCTGTCCGCAAGAGAGGGGCCTGGGCGTGGCCACCCGGACAGGCAAGGTCTAGGATGGGGCACTGGGAGGGCCGAGTAAGGACCAGTCGAGACCCAGGCCCTCAGGACAGAGGTGCTCGCTCAGAGATCACGGATAGCCTACTGTCACCAGTGTGTGATAGCAAAAGATCATTTTGCACCAGGGTAGCCTACTGTCCACCAGTGGCTGAGGGCAGCTCCTGGCCTACAAAGGCAGCAGCACTAAGCCTGCCCCAAGCACCATGGAGCACAGAGCGACAGGGAATCCCACGCGACCAAGACTCTGCTTCCATGTGGGGTCTGTTTCCCCATGGCCGAGGAGAGGAGACAGGGACAACTCCTGTGGGCCCCCCTCAAACCTAGGACAAGCTTTGGCTCAGGGACAAGTTCATCATTCAGCTGAACCAAAAAGTGGCACCATGAGCCACGGAAGGACCAGCAGCTGACATCGACCTGCCTGGACCCATCTGTTGGCTCTCCAGCCCTATGGCCTCGCACATCGAGCCCTGTTTCAACCTCAGGAAATGATCTTTTTTTTTTTGAGTTGGGGTCTCACTTCGTCGCCAGACTGGAGTGCAGTGGCCGCTCCCAGCTACTGCAGCCTCAACCTGCTGGGCTCCAGCGATCCTTCCACCTCAGTCTACCATGTAGCCGGAATTACAGGCATGTGCTACCATGCCCGGCTGATTTTTTTGATTTATTGTAGAGATGAGGTCTTGCTGCCGAGGTGGGTCTTGAACCCGCGGGCTCAGGCAATCCACTCACCTCAGCCTCCCAAAGGCGCGGGATTACAGGCTGAGCCACCGAGCCCGGCTGGAAATGATCTTTTGCTATCACAATCTTGTTCTTGTGGAGGGATTTTTTTTTTAGTTGGGTCTGCTCTGTTACCCAGAGTGGAGTGCAGCAGCACGATTGTGGCTGGCCTCAGCCTCCTGAGTTCAACCAATCCTCTTGCCTCTACCCCAAGGGACCTACAAGCATGCACCAACACACTCAGCTAATTTTTGTACTTTTCGTAGTGATGGGCCTCACTATGTTGCCCAGGCTGGACTCGAACTCCTGTACTCAAGCAATTCTCTGCCTTGACCTCTCAAAGTGCTGGGATGACAGGTGTGAGCCACCATGCCAAGCAGGAGATTTTCTTTTAGTTTGGTTTTTCTTTTTTCCTTTCTCCAAGCATTTTGGGGATAGATATTTGTGGGGCCTCCCAAAACTTACCACTTACACATGTCTGTCAGGTTTCATTTTATTTTATTTTATTTTTTTAAGTGAGGGTTGGGAGCCGACAAAGTCCAGGGGGCTGAAGACCCCGAGTTGCAAAGCGAACCCGGACAGCTGAGACCCTTGCTTCCTCTACTTTTGTTATTGGTGCAACCAAAAAGTTCTGTACAGTCTGAGGATGGAAAGCAAAATTCACCACCCCTTGCCTTTACTTCCCTTTGTTAAGGAGGCTTGTAATTCTGGTGACTTGAGCCTGAGAGGCCTTTTGTTTTACAAACGTTAAAGCTCATTCTTTCTGGCAGGAAATAACACAGATTGCAAACACCAGGTGTGAAGTTAGGGAAAACTAGTCAGGCCAACTTGCAGCTAAGAAACCTTGAAAATGTTGCTTTACCCCAGCTAGTTGCAAATTGCTGTGTAAAGGTCACAGGTGTGATTTGTTAATCTATGTGATAATTACAGTGCTTAGAACTTGGTAGTGATTTATAATGTAATAGTTATAGCAATAAGTAAGTTTTGCATGGACATTAAGAAATGGTAATCATTAAAAAATGCTAGAAATTTTAACATTTATAGTTTAGGATGATAATGCTTTAAGATCAAAACAGGATGAACAAAGATACATTGCCTGTCCAGTTCATTCAATTGTAACCGATTGCCTTGGAAACAAAAAACATGTAGGGTATAAAAGGAGTTGGAAAAGACAATAAATTGGCATTTGTCCTGCTTGCAGCAGAGTCAGTGTCCAAGTTTTTTCTCCTGCGCCTACATTGTCCCTCTTTCAGGAAACCCTGACCTGCTGGAGCTGGACCCCAGCGAGTGAGGAAGCAGGATTTACTGAGACAAAAAAGCACCCACAGTTGGAGGAGACCCGAAGGGGTTGCCCAGGTTCCATTTTAAAAGTTAAACTTCTGGCCAGGTTCGGTGGCCCAGCCTGTAATCCCAGCACTTTGCGAGGCTGTATCAAGTGGATTGCCTAAACCCGCGGGTTCGAAACCCGCCTGGGCAAATTGGCGAGACCTCATCTCTACTATAAGTCAAAAAATTACACAGGCGTGGTAGTGTGCACCTGTAGTTCCAGCTACTTGGAAGGCTGAGACAGAAGGATCGCCGGAGTCCAGCAGGTCGAGGCTGTGGTGGCCGGGAGAGGCCACTACACTCCAGCCTGGGCGACTGAGTGAGACTCCAACTCAAAAAATAAAAATAAAAATAACGAAAATGACATGACATGGGGGACCAGGGCATCGGGGCCATGCCCCTGCCATGAGCCTTCACGGAGGAGCCGAATGCTCACTGGCAGGCAGGGCTGTGGCCACACATACACGATGCCAGGTCCCAGGCTGGGACAGCAGGTGACTGACTCCCAGATCACTCCTGAGAGCAATGCACGTGTGCTCCAACACGGAGGTCTCACGGGAGCGGCTTCTACACACTTCCTGATGAAGCAGAAGTCACAGGGAGCTGCTCACAGGGTGGCAGGGCCATGACTGTGCTGAGAACTGGCAAAAGCAAGGCTGAGCCCAAGCCGTGGCACCGCCTCATAGGCAGCTGGCACCCGATGCCCAGGGTGGCCGGAGGCCTCCCCCACCATCCCTCCTGGGTACGGCCACCCAACTCACTCCCCTCCTCCTCCCAGAACACTCAACTCATGCCAGGACCCACCCACTGGGCACCATGACCCATAGCTCACGGCCAATCCAAACTCTCAAGCCCCAGGCACCTAGGAACGTGCTGCCCACACCCAGGCAGGACGCTCACCTCCATAACCTCACCCAGAATGGGGAGCCCGCAGGCAACGGCACTGGGATCTACGCAAGTAGACGGCCAGTCCCTGCACCACCTGCCCCTCGTGTGCTGGGAGCCCGGGCTCCAGGTCACCCTGCAGGAGCAACAACACCTCCTGAGGGTGACCCTGGCTCCTGGGCGGGGTGTGCTCTGGGTGGAAAGGGACCGAGGGCCGAAACGGAGGCTGGGCCTCAGAGTCTCCAACACCCGAATCCTTCCCCGTGAGGGGGTAAACAAAAGACATGCAAAGGACCAGGGTCAAGAGGACACGTGTCACTTGGTGGTCCCCAAAGGTTATGCAAGACATTAAGAATGTGCACAGGGAGCTGGGCTCGGTGGCTCAGCCTGTAATCCCACGCCTTTGGGAGGCTGAGATGAGTGGATTGCCTGAGCCCACGGGTTCGAGACCCACCTGGGCAACTTGGCGAGACCTCATCTCTACAATAAATCAAAAAATCAGCTGGGCGTGGTAGCACGCGCCTGTAATTCCAGCTACTCAGAAGGCTGAGGCGGAAGGATCACCGGATCCCCAGCAGGTTGAGGCTGCAGTGGTCGGGAGCGGCCACTGCACTCCAGTCTGGGCAACAGAGTGAGACTCCAACTCAAAAAAAAAAAAAAAAAAAAAAGAATGTGCACAGGGGCAACCCCACGTGTCCCCTCCCACTATGGGAGCTTTTCCATCCTCTTAATAAATCCTGCTTTCTAAAAAAAAGAAAAAAAGAGCTGGGCTCGGTGGCTCAGCCTGTAATCCCAGCGTTTTGGGAGGCTGAGGTGAGTGGATTGCCTGAGCCCGCGAATTCGAGACTCGCCTGGGCAACTTGGCGAGACCTCATCTCTACAATAAGTCAAAAGTGAGCCGGGCGTGGTAGGGTACGCCTGTAATTCCGGCTACTCGGAAGGCTGAGATGGAAGGATCACCAGAGCCCAGTGGGTAGAGGCTGCGGTGGCTGGGAGCGGCCACTGCACTCCAGTCTGGGCGACAGAGTGAGACTCCAACTCAAAAAAAAAAAAAAGGAATGTGCACAGGACTGAAAAACACACACATCGTGTCACTCAGAAGCACCATGCAGCAGAGAAGGGAATGTAGCTTAGAGGGCGCTGTTGCCAGGCAGGAGGACAGAAGCAGGGTGACCACAAAGGCTGGGCTCGGCGTGGACACCTGCAGCCGCTGCCTGCCACCCCTCCACGTCAAGCAGTGAGTCAGGACAGGGAATTCAGCAACACACTGTCCACACTGCCCATCCCGCAGGGCAGAAGCTCAGTCCCATCACACCATCTTTGTGTCTTCCAAGAACGACAGCCAAGAGGACCACAGATGCATGAATGACACTGTCGACCTTCAGACCAATAGCCCTCATGGTCTACTTGTCACACATGAACAACGGGAAAGCCAGCACGGAGACCCCTCACACAAGGGACATGCCACACCCAGTCCAAGTACCCAGCCCAAGCACTGCGGCCCACGGACACCTACCTTGCGGATCTGGTTCGTGGTCAGCATGATGACGTCGGTGCCCTCATGGAAGCTCTGGGACGCAGCAAGGTAGCCAATTCGCTGTGGCGCAACAGACAGTGGTCAGAGCCTGGGCACACCCTGGCACCTCCAGGGACCCCCAGCCCTTCTCAGGGCATCCACACCAAGAGTTCCCGGCCCTGGCTACAACACCCTGCAGCCCAGATGCTGGGGCCACAGGTGGTGGGCAGCAAGTCCCCTGCTGGCCAAGCACAGGGAAGCCATTCGTGACCCAAGTCAGGTCCCTGAAAGACCCCAGGAGAAGGACATGCCAAGTCAGGGCTACATGGTTTGACCTGTGCCCTTGGGGTTGGCCAAAGTCACAGGCACTGCCTTCGATACTCGGCACCTCCCTCACCGGCCGGTGGCCAGGGCCAGCCTTTCAGAGCAGTGAGTCCAGCGTGGGTTTGTTGGAGGGCTCTGGCCGCTCTGCCAGGCTGAAGCATACCCAGTGTGAGAATGCTCCATACCACACAGCAGCTGCCCCCAGTTTTGGCCACTGCAATATTTAGTTCTTAGCAAGAGTGGTCAGCAGGCAGATAACAATGTCCAGCAAAGGAAGGCCAAGCCTGACCATGCAGTGACCGCAGGCAAGAGCTCAGGGCCTCAGGACTAGACATCACAGGCAGCCTCAGCCCACTATGGGTATGTGTTTCAGCCCAAAGTCAAGGATAGCCTTCATGCAACCCAGGAAACCCTGGTGCACACAATCACCTTCAGTATATTTACAGGAGACATGCAGACACTGTAACACTGAAAAGGAAACACGATCCCACAGTGTTCACAAGGACGATCTCAACGTAAAGAAACATGCTCAGAGACTGTCTCAGAGGCAAAGGAACACAATACCCAACGGAGCCTCCAGCGAGATGACGCATGTCTGGTACTGGAAGCGTTACAAGTCTACTCATTGTAGGTGGACAGTCCATTGGCATCTGCCGCTGGGCAGGGCTTGGTCACACTGCCACATGCCACTCAGGGCAAAGCCAGCACCTGGCCACGGAATGGACCCACGGGGACGACTAGTGGGGGGGCCCCATTCCCTACCCCACCGTTTGCCCCACAGACCATACCTTGAACGTGAACTTGGAGGCACTCATCACTTCAATGATGTTGAAGGCGGCCCAGCTGATGTCGTAGCCCAGCATCTGCAGCTGCAGAGAGGGGAGCGCCGCCATTCTCACCCACCAGCCGTGGTGACACAGAGGGTCCGAGCCCAACAGCAGACACCCTCAGCACAAAAGGACGAGCCCCACCATCTCAACAGACTCCACCCGACACCCTGAGCCTGTAACAGCTGCTTCTGACAAATGACTCTTAGGTGTCAGTTACAGGGACAGGCTGGCAGTAGACCCCAGAAGGGGACAAGCGCTTGCAAGGGAGACAGCAGTGCACCTGTACTGGCTCAATGCTACCAGCCGGGACGGCTCCTCGAAATGTCTATGAGAAAAACGCCGGCCCCAGGGACCCAGACAAGCCCTCTGTCCTCCTCTCTGACAAGGAAACAGGCTGGGGCTGCCTGTCACCAGCTTGCATGTAAATCAGAACAGCAGCCAGAAAGGAAATGCAGCCCAGGGGGGTTTAGAGCCCCAGCTCCGCCCACCAGGCATCTGGGCCTGGCTGTGGCAGGAGTCGAGACTGCAGGCCAAGGCATCCTGCGGGCCTTCGCTCAGGAAAGGGCCCCATGGGGCTCCCTCTGGGAGACAGTCATGGCACGCCTCTCCATGGCTCTCTGGCCCTCCATGGCTCATGGACAGGTGCTATCAGTGACTGTCTGACAGGCAGATAGGCAGGCCAGTGGATGACTGGACACACAGGTGGGCAGCAGACCCACGTGGAGCACACAGGCAACCCAAAGGCTCCGGGTATGGGTGGGCCACAGGGCCCAAGGTGGGTACTTACATACGTCAGCTTGCAGACGGCATTGGCTTTCACCGCGATGTTGTCCTGTTTCAGCTCCTGCTTGATTTCATCAATGCACTGGGAGATGTACTTTGCCTAAAAGGAAAAACAACAACAGGAATCACAAATGTCCGGCTAAGCCAGGCATAGTGGCTCACGTCTGCAATACCAGCACTTTGGGAGGCTGAGGCAAGAGTATTTGCCTGAGTCCAGGGGTTCGAGACCAGCCTGGGCAACTTGGCAAGACCTCCTCTCTACAATAAATCAAAAAAATTAGCAGGTCATGGTGGTCCGGGCCTGTGGTTCCAGCTACACGGAAGGATGAGGCAGAAGGATCGCCTGAGCCCAGCACATCAAGACAGCGGTGGCCGTGAGTGTGCCGCTGCACTCCAACATGGGTAAGAGTAAGACTCTGACTCAAAAAAAAAATGAACAGAAAAACAGCTGAGAAAAACCACTTCAAAAAGAAGCCAGACACAAGGCCATGCGGCGTGCAACTCCACTTACAGGCGGTGTCCCATGGGGACAGAGCAGGCCTGTTCCAGGAATGCATTTGGGTAAATGGCTCCCAGGGACTGGAGGAGAACCCAGTTTCTTTCTGGGTGATGAGAGTATTCTGGAACTAGACTGTGGTGACAGGTGCACAGTAGTCCGTGACACGCAACTATGCCCCACTGTGTCTGCTCCTCAGCAGAAGACATGCAGCTCCTCCACCCTGGCTGGTGCGACTCACACTGCCGTGAACACTGTCCAGGGTGCGTGTGGACATGCTGATTCTTGGGTCTCCTCGCAAACTCGGTGTGCCTACTGAAATGCCGGCCGAGGCAGTTCTGACCCAAGAAGTGGCGTGGCGCCTGAGGTCCAGAGCTACAGATGACCATGCCCTGGGGGAGTGGCAGGTACGTGGCTCTCATCACATGGCAAGAGACACACAGCCCACATCAGCACCAGCTCCCACAAGGAGAGGACAGTCACCCGGGCTCGGGGCAACTCTGCCAACAGGACACGAGGTCCGCACACTGTGCTCCTGGAGCCCGGGACAACAGGCCCAGAGCCACAGTCGCCAGAAACCCGTCCTGTCGCCTGCAATGGCATGCCTCCTGTGGCACTGTCCAGCAAGTTGCCCTCCTGCAGGCCAGACTGGCCAAGCCCCTGCCTCCCAGCCCAAGTCCCTGCATGCTGCTCTGCCATTCCTGTCATCCAGGTCCACGCAACCCAGCTGAGACCCTCAGCCACCACCAGCCCAAGGAACAGGGACAAGCCCTGGCACGTGGGTGCTCTCTCGGCCACAGGATGTTCTGAATGTTTCATGACCGATACTCAGTACAATGGAACAAGCGTCCCCAGACCCTCCCAACGTGCTCGAGTTACTAAACCTTGCTCCCGGGACCCTGGCTCTGAACCTGTCCTGTATCTGAGGCTTATGGCAGTTAACGATCTAAGAGGTAAAGAACAAACAGACAATCCCAAGGGTGGAGAATTCGGCCCCTCACACAGGGCAGTGGGATGTGCGGGGCAGGCTAGCAGCCCCCCAGATGGTGAACAGGGAGGCATCACGGCAGTACCACCCCTGGGGTAGCGCTGGGGCACTCAAAACAGAAGTCCAAGCGGGCTCGGTGGCTCAACCTGTAATCCCACACCTTTGGGAGGCTGAGATGAGTGGATTGCCTGAGTCCTCGGGTTCGAGACCTGCCTGGGCAACTTGGTAAGACCTCATCTCTACAATAAATCCAAATGAGCCGGGCGTGGTAGCATGCGCCTGTAGTTCCAGCTACTTGGAAGGCTGAGGTGGAAGGATCGCCGGAGCCCAGCAGGTCGAGGCTGTGGTGGCCGGGAGCAGCCACTGCACTCCAGCCTGGGTGACAAAGTGAGACTCCGACTCAAAAACTAATAATAACAATTAAACAGCAGGGCATAGTAGCTCAGCCTGTAATCCTGGCACTTTGGGAGGCCAAGGTGAGTTATTGTCTGAGTCCATGGGTTTGAGACCGGCCTGTGCAACTTCGCGAGACCTCGTCTCTACAACAAATCAAAAAATTAGCCAAGTGTGGTAGCGCGCCTGTGGTTCTGCCTATTTGGAAGGCTGAGGCGGAAGGACTGCAGGACCCCAGCAGGTCGAGGCTGCAGTAACCGTTAGCATGCCACTGCACTCCAGCCTGGGTGAAGGAATGAGACTCCAACTCAAAGAAAAAAATAGTAATAATGACAATAGTAATAACTACAAAGAAAAAAAAGCAGCCCCAGAAAAATGACATGTTCCTTCCAGGGAAGCAAGGTTTCGGTGACCACAGACTTGTCCTCAAAAACAATGGAAGCCAGAGACAGTAGGACAACATCCTCCAAACAGTAAAAGGGAAGAATCAGAATCGTCACCAAACATACATGCAGAGAAAACACCCCTCAGAAGTGTGAGCAGAATAACAGGCCAATGCCATCAGCCACTGTACAAGAAAACAATGACAGCGAGAACAAAGGAAACCTACGAGGACGTGGTCACTGGACTGAAAGCAGCAAGCAGGCACCAGTTCCCACAGGCAGCAGCGGACACGAGAATTAAAAACATTAACAGTCCTCGGAAGAAACTCCACACTCATGTGGAAGTGTGACTGCACACAGGGCTGCAGTGAGAAATTAGAAAGAGGTGACGGCACAAGCTCTCATTTCCACACAGCACTGCAAACAGAAAAGCAGAATACTCATTTCCCTTCTTACAAGAAAAAGATCAACTGGTCAGGATGGAGACATAATCCGACCCAGAAAACTCCATTATAAACATACGTTCAAACTATTTTAGGCTGGGCGTGGTGGCTCATGCCCATAATTCTAGCATTTTGGGAGCCCCAGGGATTCGAGACCAGCCTGGGCAACTTGGCGAGAATTCATCTCTACAACAAATTAAAAAATTACCCAGGTGTGATGGCTACTTGGAAGGCTGAGGCAGAAGGATCACCTGAGCCCAGCAAGTCAAGGCTGCGGTGGCCATGAGCGTGCCACTGCACTCCAGCCTGGGCAACAGAGTGAGACTACAACTCAAACAAAAAACAAAAAACAAAAAAACTATTTTAGCCGGGTGTGGTGGTTCACGTCTGTAATCCCAGCACTTTGGGAAGCAGAGGCAAGAGGATTGATTGCCTGAGCCCAGTGGCTTGAGACCAACCTGGGAAACAAAGCGAGACCTCATCTCTATAATAAATCAAAAAATTAGCAGGTCATGGTGGTCCGTGCCTGTGGTTCCAGCTACTTGGAAGGATGAGGCAGAAGTATCGCCTGAGCCCAGCAGGTCGAGGCTGTGGAGGTCATGACTGTGCCACTGCCTTCCAGCCTGGGTGACAGTGAGACTCTCATTCAAAAAAAAAAAAAAAAGAGCTGGGTGGCTCAGCCTGTAATCCCGTGCCTTTGGGAGGCTGAGGTGAGTGGATTGCCTGAGCCCGCGGGTTCGAGACCCGCCTGGGGCAACTTGGCGCGACCTCATCTCTACATAAATC
>NW_007054007.1:19212-22683 GCF_000164805.1 Carlito syrichta
TAGTTCCAGCTACTCGGAAGGCTGAGGTGGAAGGATGGCCGGAGCCCAGCAGGTCGAGGCTGCAGTGGCCGGGAGCGGTCTATCCAGTCTGGGTGATAGAGTGAGACTCCAACTCAAAAAAAAAAAGAAAAAAGAAAAAAGACATTTACAATACATAGTCAGGGACAGAGGCTCACGCCTGTAATCCCAACACTTTGGGAGGTAGAGGAGAGAAGACTGCCTGAACCCAGGGGTCTCTGTGTTGACATGATGTGCTATGGCCAACTCTGAGGTGCTGTGCCACAACAATGCCAACAACTTGGACCCCTGGCACCACCTGGCAGTACTCTCTGGAAGGCCCGGGGCACCTGCCCGCCACAGCCCCTGCCACAGTCGAAGGGGAAGTCCTGGCCCAGTGGCCTCAGGCTGGCCTGGGGCCTGGGACTCCACCCACTGCCAGGGCTGCCCATCCTGCTCAAGAGAATAGAGTCCAGCCTTCCTCAAACCACCAGAGGCTCTAATGTAGTGTTGTCTGAAAAAGTGTCCCAGAGAGCAACAAACTCCTGAGCTTACAGGATGGCCGGCAAGAAAAGCCACCTCCCCCAAAGCTGTCTGCCCCACACTTGAGATGACAACATGGGCTCGCCGGAGCCATCTGGGCCAGCCGGGCTTGCTGACGTCACAGCCCGTGCCTCCCACACGGTCCACACTAACGCCCCCTGAATCTGCACCCATAACCCAAGGGGGGTATGAAGAAAGAATTGCACCCTGGGACTTCCTAGACCTCCCCTTTCCTTCCCGCAATTGCTGCTGATCCCAGAGCCCACCTTGACCCTTTTTTTTTTTTTGAGTTGGAGTCTCACTTCGTCACCCAGGCTGGAATGCAGTGGCATGCTCATGGCCATCCCAGCGTCAACCTGCTGGGCTCTGGCGATCCTTCCGTCTCAGCCTTCCAAGTAGCTGGAACTACAGGCGCGCGCTACCACACCCGGCTGATTTTTTGATTTATTGTAGAGATGAGGTCTCGCTGCCCAGGCGGGTCTTGAACCCGCGGGCTCAGGCAATCCACTCACCTCAGCCTCCCAAAGGCGCGGGATTACAGCCTGAGCCACAGAGCCCGACTCAGGTCATGCCATCTTTAATGAATGGCCACTGCACTCCAGTCTGGGTGACAGAGTGAGACACCACCTCAAAAAAAAAAAAGATGGCACGGCCTGAAAGGGCTTCGTGGCTCAAGTCTATAATCCCAGCACTTTGGGAGGCCGAGGTGAGAGGATTGCCTGAACTCAGAGGTTCCAGACCAGCCTGGGCAACTTGGTGAGACCTCGTCTCTACAATAAATCAAAAAAATAAGCCAGGCATGGTAGTGCGTACCTGTAGTTCTGGCTACTTGGAAGGCTGTGGTAGAAGGATCGCCTGAGTCCAGCAGGTCAAGGCTGCAGTGGCCCCTGCCCTCCAGCCTCAGTGAGACTCTGACTCAAAAAAAAAAAAAAAAAGATGGCATGGTTCTGGGGAGGACAGACACACTGCCTGACACAACAGAGGCCAGAAAGAGAGCCCCATCCAGTCCAGCCTGGCCACCATGTCCCTCCCTGTCAGCTTCTGAGCCTCATGCACACACAGCCAGTCACTCTCGCCGGTATAAGCAGTGACCGCAAGCCCTGGACCCTGCCCCCTCAGCTCAGGCTGGATACAGACTGTGAGGTGGCAATGTCATCCTCACAAACCCTCTGACTCAAATCCAGAGGCAGCACGTGACAGTTGCCAGGGCCCAAGGTTTCTTTTAGGTGATGGGAATGTTCTAAAATTAGAATTGTGCGATGGCTGCCTGCTTTTGCAAATATGCAGAAATCCATTTAATTTCACATTTACAACAGGTAGGTTGCTTGGGTATTTTCGAGTTGGAGCCTCGCTCTGTCGCCCAGGCTGGAGTGCAGGGGCACACTCATGGCCACCGCAGCCACGACCTGCTGGGCTCAGGTGATACTTCTGCCTCAGCCTTCCGAGTAGCTGGGATTACAGGTGTGCGCCACCATGCCTGGCTAACTTTTTATTTATTGTAGAGACGAGGTCTCACCAAGTTGCCCAGGCTGGTCTCAAACCCATGGGTTCAGGCAATCCTCTCTACTCTGCCTCCCAAAGTGCTGGGATGACAGGCATGAGCCACCATGTCTGGCGACAACATACAGGTTTTTTTTTTTAAATTGAGTTGGAGTCTCACTCTGTCGCCCAGACTAGAGTGCAGTGGCTGCTCCCAGTCACCGCAGCCTCGCCTGCTGGGCTCCGGTGATCCTTCTGCCTTAGCCTTCCAAGTAGCTGGAACAACAGGCGCCCACTACCACGCCCGGCTAATATTTAATTTATTGTAGAGATGAGGTCTCACCAAGTTGCCCAGGTGGGTCTCGAACCGCAGTCTCAGGCAATCCACTCACCTCAGCCTCCCAAAGTGCTGGGATTACAGACTGAGCCAACGAGCCCGGCTAACATACGGGTTGTATGGTATGTAAATTACATCTCAATTACACTGCTCAAAGACAAACCACGTTGGCTCAGCTGGAATCTCAAGCTAGGGACAGAAGACTAGGAAGGGACAGAAAACAAAGAGGCCCCACCAAGATGGTAAGTCCTTGAGGCAGGGAGGGCACCTCATGTCTGTGTACACCACAGGCCTCGCAGGAGCCTGACAGAGGGAGGCTCCCAGACCCTGGTCATGAATGATGGTGCGAGGGGACTATCAGGGCCAATCCAGCACACAGCAGGCCCCACGAGGCATGAGCAGTCAGCCACCCCGGGACTCCTGACCTTCCGCTGTCTCACCACTCCTAGCTGACTCAGCCTCCAGCTGACCCCAGAGCTCCTAGGGCAGTGGCTCTCAGTGGGCAACGCTACTGGGCAACATCTGGGCACACGTGTGGTGCCACACCTGGAGGTACTCCTGGCGCGGACCGGGTTGGGGCCAGGGACACTGCTCAGCCCCTGCAGGCCCAGGACAACCATCTGAGTCCACAGAGTCCAGAGGGCTGGAGCACACTGGCCCACTCTCAGGGCACTCTCCCCAGTACTGGGCTCCCGGAGGTACGGCACACACGAGCTCCCCCAGATGCTGCTGCACTCTGCATGAAATTCCCAGGCCCACTGCCCTCGGCCGCCCACCACCCACACCTTCCGCCTTTCAGAAACCCATGCATGTGAGTAAAGCCAACAGCAAGCTTCAGGAAGAATGCAGAGACCCACATGCTCACGGGGGGCGCGTGCCACAGCCGTACCTCTGCCCCAGCCCTGGGAGCCTTGGCTGGCCAGCAGCTGGCAAATCATTCCCACCACGCCTGGAAGCCGCGCACCCGTGCCGGCGGCAGGACGGGATCCAGAGCGAATGGCCACACACCTCCACACGGGCCGGGCCCAGCGGCTCACGCCTATAACGCCAGCAGCGCACGGTGCGTGGCGGCGCGCCCGGAGTTCCGGCTCCTCGGAAGGCTGAGGCGGAAGGCT
>NW_007054007.1:23660-24828 GCF_000164805.1 Carlito syrichta
GACAAAGGAAAGCACATCTGGGAGATCTTCTTACTATCGGGTGGACAGGGGTCTCATCTGAGACAATCTGTCCCTCAGGAAACAATGTATCTGGAGACAGGTCACAACTGACCAGTGAGGCGTGCAGCCTGAGCTCGCAGGACATGAGGGGCTTACGAGACACAGACTGGAGGGAAGCAGGGCTGGACTAGCTGAGCCCAGAGCCACACTGGAGGACCTGTGGAGTTCTGAGGGTGGGCCTGACTGGTGGGGGGCCCTGAGGGGACTGGAGTTGGAAGCCCAGTGAGGAGCAGCTTCTGCAAGCATCAGGCAAGAGGACAGGCCAAACCAGAACCACAGCAGCAGCATAGGAGGCCACGAGAGATGAGAGATGCCAGGAATGGACCAGGGTTCTCACTGCCAGGACAAGCAAAAGGATGGGTGGGCACAAGGGAGGAGACCATCTCCGTACCTGAGCACAAGGGAACCCACACACCCCACGGTGATGTCCAGGCACCAGCTGGTCAGGCAGGTCCAGAGCCCGAGACCTGAGCTCGCAAAGAATAGCGGAGCCGGGCAGTAGACTGGAGGCAGGCAGGCAGGAGGCCGGGGGGGAAGGGTACAAGGGAAGCGTCGAGACAGGAAGAGAAGACTGAAGACAGAGTCACGAAAATCCACCAGCCAACCAGAGGCCGGGAGGAGGAAGACTCACCAGGGAATGGGGGGGTGGGTGGGGGGCAGCCAATGATGACCCCGGGCATCAGAGCTGCAGGCCCAAGAGGGCAACCACTGGCCATCTGTGGCCTGGAGCACCTCACACCTGGCTGGTCAGAACTAAGATGTGCCGAGAAGCCACACACATGTGGAAGTCAAAGACTCAGCATGAGAGCCAGAGTGAAAAGTGCCCTATGGACTGGACGCGGTGGTTCACACTATAATCCCAGCACTTTGGGAGGCCAAGGAGAGAGGACTGCCTGAGCCGATGAGTTCAAAACCAGCCCGGGCAACTTGCTCATCTCTACAGTAAACCACAAAAACTAGCCAAGCATGGTGTCATGTACATGTAATTCCAGCTACTTGGAAGGCTGAGATGGAAGGATCACTGGAGCCCAGCAGATCGAGGCTGCGGTGGCCGGGAGCATGCCACTGCCCTCCAGCCTGGGTGACAGAGTGAGACTCCAAATCAAAA
>NW_007054007.1:26102-27242 GCF_000164805.1 Carlito syrichta
CCACTCACCTCAGCCTCCCAAAGGCACGGGATGACAGGCTGAGCCACTGAGCCCGGCTTCCTTTCTTATAGTATTTTGATAACTGTTCAAGGTCTGCTTATGAGTGAACTACTGGAAAACCTGAAACGTGCTCGCGCTGGTCCAAAGGGGCAGCACCACGGAGGCAGGCAGCAGAACCAAGTGCCAGCTCCATCGGTCATGGCTCAGTGGCTGCAGACCACAAGTTTCCCGTGGGCCAGGCAGGGCCCAGCACGCGCACTCCCGCCAAGGACTCCGACACCCTCATCGGCTCGTCCCAGCAGAGGAAGGCAGGTTCGGGAGGGAGAGCGGCTTACCCCAGCAGCTGACCCAAGACGCCACAGCAGGCACACTCCCTCTGCACACGCCATGCACGTCCCACCTGTTTTTCCACCTCGCCGCTGTCCTCTGTGCCACGCCGGCATCAGCCACCTGACCGGTCAGGACAGCCCGCCCCAACTAGCTGCCAAGCTGCTCGTCACTGCCGTGACTGTTCTGGCAGGCAGGAGTTTTAACTTATTTGTAAGCCGAAAACGGTGGCTCACGCCTCTAATCCCGGCACTTTGGGAGGCCAAGGCGAGTGGGTTGCCTGAGCCCACGGGTTCGAGACCCGCCTGGGCAACTTGGCGAGACCTCATCTCTACAATAAAAGAAGAAAAAATTAGCTGGGTGCAGTAGTGCATGCCTGTAGTTTGGGCGACTTGGAAGGCTAAGGCAGAAGGATCGTGTGGCCATGAGGATACCACTACACTCCAGCCTGGGCGACGGAGTGACACTCCAACTCAAAAAAAATTTTTTCCAGGCATTGCAGCACACACCTGTGGTTCCAGTTACTTGGAGGGCTGAGGCGGAAGGATGACCTGAGCCCTGCAGGTCGAGGCTATGGTGGCTATGAGCATGCCACTGCACTCCAGCCTGGATGACAGAGTGAGACTCCCAACTCCAAAAAAAAAAAACCTATCTGTAGTCGAATCTACTCTTCCCAGATGAGCACTGTTTTATTTATTTATTTATTTTTTTGAGTCAGAGTCTCACTCTGTCGCCCAGACTGGAGTGCACTGGCGCTCCCGGCCACCGCAGCCTCGACCTGCCGGGCTCCGGTGATCCTTCCACCTCAGCCTT
>NW_007054008.1:0-2285 GCF_000164805.1 Carlito syrichta
AGCGGCCACTGCACTCCAGTCTGGGCGACAGAGTGAGAGTCCAACTCAAAAAAAAAGAAAAGACTTTGAGTCCAACTCAAAGTCTCCCTATGTTGCCCGGGCTGGTCTCAAACTCCTGAGCTGAAGCGATCCTCTTGCCTCAACCTCCCAAAGTGCTGGGATTATAGACATGAGTCATAGAGCTGGCCAGAATCTGCAATTTTTTTTTTTTTTTTTTAGTTGGAGCCTCACTCTTTCACCCAGACGGGAGTGCAGTGGCATGCTCACAGTCACTGCAGTCTCAATCTGCTGGGCTCAGGCGATCCTTCTACCTCAATCTTCCAAGTAAGCCGGAGCTACCACACCTGACCAATTTTTTTATATATTGTAGAGACAAGGTCTCACCAAGTTGCCCAGGCTGGTCTCGAACGCCTGAGCTCAGGCAATCCTCTCGTCTGGGCTTCCCAAAGCACTGGGATTACAGGTGTGAGCCACTGCACCTGACCCAGAATCTGCATTTTAAAGGAATCCCCAGGTAATTGAATATCACTAGACTGAGTTCTAGTCTTTGTTGGGGCTCATACAATCTTACTTCCTTCTATCTGTTCTCCTTTTCCCTCCCCACTTTTTTCTTTTTTTCTTTTTTTGAGTTGGAGTCTCACTCTGTCACCCAGACTGGAGTGCAGTGGTCGCTCCCGGCCACCGCAGCCTCGACCTGCTGGGCTCTGGCGATCCCTCCGTCTCAGCCTTCCAAGTAGCCGGAACTACAGGCGTGCGCTACCACGCCCGGCTCATTTTGATTTATTGTAGAGATGAGGTCTCGCCAAGTTGGCCAGGCGGGTCTCGTACCCGCGGGCTCAGGCAATCCACTCACCTCAGCCTCCCAAAGTGCGGGATTACAGGCTGAGCCACCGAGCCCGGCTACCCCCCCCCATTTTAATCATCTTCTTCCTCAAATCCTAAAAAAGGTTCATCTGTATGTTGGGTGTTTACATCTCTCCTTGGGCCTGACTCAAAGCACAAACCAGCCTCAATTCACACACATGCGAACAGAACAGTGGCGCCAGGACCCAGAAAACCACAGAGAGCCCTCCCCAATGGGATCTATATTTGTGTCATTTATTTATACAGAGCCCTAAGTGTACACAGTGCTTTGTGGGGGAACATTCTAAGAATACAATGCTGGCTCTTTGAAAAATATTTTTCTTTCTTTCTCATAACCCTAGGGAATAGGCAGTGTGGGGGTGGAATTATGAAATCTTTGCACCAAAATACGTGGATTTAAATAGCAGGAAGGGCTTGGGTATGTTTAGGGTCTCCGGATCTCACTAAGAAAACAAGCGAGACTTTCTCAAACAACATGCACGAGCGGATTTTTGTTTCACATGAAAACAAGCCCTTCAGCCTTATCTGAAGGAGGCACACACAGGCGTGCACACACACACACACATACACACACACACCACAGAAAGGAGATTTTAAAGGCATTTTGGAAGCTGGGCATGGTGGTTCACACCTGCAATCTCAGCACTTTGGGAGGCGGAGGTGAGAGGATTGCCCGAGCCCACAGCTTCAAGACTAGCCTGGGCAACTTGGCGAGACCTCGTCTCTACAATAAATCAAAGAACTAGCTGGGCAGTGGCTGATGCCTGTAGTTTCAGCTATTTGGAAGACTGAGGCGGAAGAATCGCCGGAGCCCAGCAGGTTGAGGCTGCAGTGGCTGTGAGCGTGCCACTGCACGCTAGCCTGGGTGACAGAATGAGACTTCAGCTCAAAAAAATAAAAAATAATAAAGGCAGTTTGGTCAAAGATATTCATTTATAAGCATACATTTAAAAAATAAAGAAGCCAGGCTCGGTGGCTCAGCCTGTCATCCCTCACCTTAGGGGGCTGAGGTGAGTGGACTGCCTGCACCGGCGGGTTCAAGACCCGCCTGGGCAACTTGGCGAGACCTCATCTCTACAATAAATCAAAAACTCAGTCAGGCATGGTGGCGCGCACCTGTAGTTCCAGCTACTTGAAAGGCTGTGGCAGAAGGATCGCCGGAGCCCAGCAGGTCGAGGTTGCGGTGGCTGGGAGCGGCCACTGCACACCAGTCTGGGCAACAGAGTGAGACTCCAACTCAAAAAATAAAAATAAAAGCCGGGTTCAGTGGCTCAGCCTGTAATCCCGCGCCTTTGGGAGGCTGAGGTGAGTGGATTGCCTGAGCCCGCGGGTTCGAGACCCGCCTGGGCAGCGAGACCTCATCTCTACATCATCCAAAAATCACCGGGCGTGGTAGCGCATGCCTGTAATCCGGCTACTCG
>NW_007054008.1:2449-8993 GCF_000164805.1 Carlito syrichta
TCCAACTCAAAAAAAAAAAAAATATTATGTAGTCACTCAAATCAGGGTTTTAACAAAATTTAGTGCAAAACATCAACAATAAGCAGCAAAGCAGGGCACAGAACTTTCTATTCACCCTTATCCCACTTTTATGTAAATAAAAAATGGAAACTGGGCACGGTGACTCACGCCTGTAATCCCAGGACTTTGGGAGGCAGAGGTGAGACGACCAACCTGGGCAATATGGACAGACCTTGTCTCTACAATAAGTCAAAAAATTAGCCAGGCGTGGTGGCATGCACCTATAGTCCCACCTACTTAGAAGGCTGAGGTGGAACGATCGCCTGAACACAGCGAGTCAAGGCTATGGTGACTGTGAGTATGTCACTGCACTCCAGCCTGGGCAACAGAGTGAGACTCCAACTAAAAAAAAGGGGGGAAAAACAAACCAAATATACCACACTATTAATGGTCTGTATCTCTGAAATTGATATTATAAGGGATTTGCATTTTATTATTTGTACTTTTCTGTATTTTCCAAATGTTTACAACTAGCTGTGTATGTTTCCTAGGCACGTTTGTTTTGGTAAGTTTTCTCTTGACCCCACGGATCCACCTTTCTCCTTTTTGCCTTAACTGACCTGCAGTCCGCTTAATTACTTCTTGTGGGTTGGAAACCCACAAGAGAGCTGGTTCTGAAGTGTGGGGAGTCTCTCTGTTTGAAGAATCCTGCCGGCTTCACATACTAAGAAGGTGAGGCAGGGCTGGAGAGGATCAGAATGAGGAAACTTAAATCCCCAAGTCCTCCAAAGTCAGTGCTCCAAGATGTGCTTTTCAGACTCCATCCAGAGGGCTTTGAATGCCCAAACACACCCACTGCTCATTGATATGAACCAAACCATGGGTTTTGCCCCATGCTTGAGAGTGGGAGGAATTTTACAGACCATCTAGTCTGCTGGCTCTTGATCTTGGTACACATTGGAGTCAACTGGGGAGCTTGAAAAACTCCTAATGCCTGGGTCTTGGCCTCAGAGATTCTGACCTAAGTGTCTCAGGGTGTGGCCTAAACATCTGGGTTTGGTTTTCTTTCTTTTTTCTTTTCTTTTCTTTTTCTTTTTCTTTTTTTTTTGGAGTCTCACTCCATCGCCCAGGCTGGAGGGCAGTGCTGGAGGGCACCCAGCCACCGCAACCTCGAACTGCTGGGCTCTGGCGATCCTTCTGCCTCAGCCTTCCAAGTAGCTGGAACTACAGGCACACGCTACCACACCCGGCTCATTTTTTATTTATTGTAGAGATGAGGTCTCGCCAAGTTGCCCAGGCAGGTCTCGAACCCACGGGCTCAGGCAATCCACTCACCTCGGCCACCCAAAGGCGCGGGATTACAGGCGCCGATCCCTGCCTTTTTTTTTTTTTGAGTTGGAGTCTCACTCTGTCACCCAGGCTGGAGTGCAATGGCACGCACGCTCACAGCCACCGCAGCCTCGACCTGCTGGGCTCCTGCAATCCTTCCGCCTCAGCCTTCCAAATAGCTGGGACTACAGGTGCGTACCACCACGCCTGGCTAATTTTTTTGATTTATCATAGAGACAAGGTCTCACCAAGTGCCCAGGCTGGTCTCGAACCCCTGGGCTCGGGCAATCCTGTCGCCTCCCAAAATGCTGCGATTACAGGTGTGAGTCGCCATGCCTGGCCGTGAAGTTGCTTTACGGCAGACAAGGTTGGGGCAGGCACTCAGGCTCACAGTAAGAGCCAATATAGTTCAGTGTCTGCTAACCGCTTAAGGAATCTTCAGTTCACATTAGGCCAAGGGCACCAAGGTCGAGCACCTGCATATATTGGAGGAGAGACTTACTTTCCCAGGCCCTGAAGTCACACTCCTTTTCGTTATTCTGGAAACAATAAGAAGGCTCAGGACCAGGGCTTGTGTCTGAAGCAAGTTTTCAAGTCAAAGGGAGAGAAGCAGATTAAACATTTAGACTTGCCGCTTCTGAGAAGCCTCTGTTCTCTGCCTCTCTAAGGGCCTTTCGCCAGAGGCTCCATGAGGCTGGTGAAGTCGGTGGGCCACACATAGGATGGAGAAACACAGAACTTTCCCCAGCACTGCGGAGATATCCTTGGGCCTCCCAGCAAGGGCCTTCTCTGCTTGCAAGGTTACTGGTCTCTGAACTGGACACGGTGCCTAAGGCAGGTAGGACTGGCATTTCGGTGTTTCCACTTATATTTAACTTGGAATAAATGTTGGATTTAGCTTGGCAGCTAGGATAGGATTTTTCCTCTTCTCTTCCCCTCCCTCTTCTGGTCTCAGAGCTGGGTCTAGGGTGAGGCAAGGGAGGCGCCTAGACCCAAATGTTCAGGGGCGCCCAGGCACAACCTTGACAGTGAGAGCCCATCTCCTGAAACTTACTACTGTGGGTCCTTTGCTTGCCTTACCCGACTAGGTTACCTCTTCCTTTGCCACTGCTCTTCACCCCCGTGGCATCATCATGATAATTTAGCACCTACAAATGAAAAGGGGTCAAACCCCCCAAAACTTCTAGCTTCCCCCACAAGTTAAGTGTTTTAAGTGTCTTAGCTACCAACTTTGAAACAGGACTGGGGCCGGACGCGGTGGCTCACACCTATATCCCAGCAATTTGGGAGGCTGAGGTGAGAGGATTGCCTGAGCCTACGGGTTCGAGACCAGCCCTGGCAACTTGGTGAGGCCTCACCTCCACAATAAATAAAAAAATTAGCCGAGCATGGTGGCGTGTGCCTGTAGTTCTAGCTACTTGGAAGGCTGAGGTGGAAGGATTGCTGGAGCCCAGCAGGTTGAGGCTGTGTTGACTGGGAGCATACCATTTCCCTCTAGCCTGGGTGACAGAGTGAGACTCCAACTCAAAAATAAATAAATTAATTAATTAAAATGAAAATGAAAAAAGAAACAGGACTGAGCCGTTGCTTTGTGGCCATGTGCTCTTTGAGCTATAACTGCCGCCATGTTTTCTAAGCTTTTGTCCCCTCCCCTACTTGGGGAGGTGAATCTCACACTCTCTCTCTCTCTCTTCTCTCCTCCCTCTCTCTAATTTACTTCCTAAATAAACTATATTTTGCAGTCTAAAAAAAGAAAAGAAACAGGGCTGAATACGATCAACGTTCCTGGTAGCCCCCCAGTGAGAGCCCAAGTTCAGCAGATTGCGGTCATGGGGAACCAGAAATGGAACCCTGGACACAGCCACCTGCTGGATGACCCTGACAAGGGGTCCTCTGCTCTAGCACATTTATTGAATGAATAAATTAAGAGTTTGGGGTTAAAAATTAGCCGGGCGTGGTGGCGCATGTCTGTAGTTCCAGTTACTTGGAGGGCTGATGCAGAAGGATCACCTGAGTCCAGTAGATTGAGGCTGCAGTGGCTATGAGTGTGCTACTGCAATCCAGTCTGGGTGACAGAGTGAGACTCTGACTGAAAAAAATAAAAGAGTTTGGGTTTGATTTTATTTTATTTTTGAGACAGGGTCTCACTCTGTTGCCCAGGCTGAAGTGCTGTAACATGATCATAGCTCACTGTAGCCTCGACCTCCTGGGTTCAAGGGATCCTCCCACCTCAGCCTCCCAAGTAACCAGAACTACCGGTGTGTACCACCATACCTGGCTAAGTTCTTAATTGCTTTTGGAGATGAGTTTCCATATGTTGCCTAGGCTGAGTTTGGGAATTTAGAAAGAAGATCCTCTGAGATTTCTGTCTTAGAAATGCAAACCCCAGGAGTAGAAAGAAGATGGGGGAACAGGCAAATAATTTAGAGAGATCTAGTGACAGAAAAGAGCAGAATCTTGCGGGTTGCTATTTATTATTCTGGCTCCTTGGACACCCTGGACATCCAAGCAGGGCTAACAGCTCAGAATTTCCCCCAAACACCTCAGTCCTGATTTTCCCATGTGAAAACTATAGGAGGTGTTTTATTTTGTTATGTTTGTTCGGTTTTTTTTTTTGTTTTTTTTTTGAGTCGGAGTCTCACTCTGTCGCCCAGACTGGAGTGCAGTGACCACTCCTGGCCACCGCAGCCTCGACCTGCTGGGCTCCGGCGATCCTTCCGCCTCAGCCTTCCAAGTAGCCGGAATTACAGGCATGTGCTACCACGCCCGGCTGATTTTTTTTATTTATTGTAGAGATGAGGTCTCGCTGCCCAGGCGGGTCTCGAACCCGCGGACTCAGGCAATCCGCTCACCTCAGCCTCCCAGAGGCGCGAGATTACAGGCTGAGCCACCGAGCCCAGCTCTGTTTGTTCGTTTTTGAGTCGGAGTCTCACTCTGTCACCTAGACTGGAGAGCGGTGGCATGATCACCACTCACTGCAGACTTGAACTCCTGGACTCAGGCAATCTTCCCGCCTCGGCCCTGTAAAGTGCTGGGGTTACAGGCATGAACCACTGTGCCCAGCCAGCCAGGAGGGTTGATTAGTGAATGACTCTCAACCCTGACTATACTTAGCATCCAGAGGGAACTTTCCAGACACCAGTGCCTGAGCCCCCCTCTGGGGATGCTATTGAACCAGCCAGGCCTGGCCTCCAGTACTTTTGTTATTTTTATTTTTATTTATTTTTATTTTTTTTAGTTGAAATCTCACTCTGTCACCCAGGCTGGAGGGCAGTGGCACGCTCCCAGCCACCACAGCCTCAACCTGCTGGGTTCCAGCGATCCTTCAGCCTCAGCCTTCCAAGTAGCTGGAACTACAGGCGTGCTGCCGTGCCCAGCTAATTTTTTACTTATTTATTGTAGAGACAAGATCTTGCCAAGTTGCCCAGGTTGGTCTCAAACCTGCGGGCTCAGGCAATCCATTCGCCTCGGCCTCCCAAAGTGCTGAGATTACAGACTGAGCCACCGAGCCCAGCTGGTGACTGCTTTTTGACTTGGCTTCTCTGGATAGCACTCCCATTATAATGACTGAAAGTTGGGTGGGTGTGGTGGCCTGTAATCCCAGCACTTTGGGAGACTGAGGCAAAAGGATTGCTTGAGTCCAGGAGTTCAAAACCAGCCTGGACAACATAGCAAGACCTCGACTCTTTAAAAAAAAAATGTAAAAATTAGCTAGGCTTGGTGGCATAAGCCTGTAGTCCCCAGCTACTCTGAAGGCTGAGGTGGAGGGGAAAAGGATCACCTGAGCCCAAAAGTTAAGGCTGCAGTGAGCCATAATCATGCCACTGCACTCCAGCCTGGGGGACAGAAACCCTGACTCAAAATTTTTTTAAAATGCTTTAGAAAAGTTTAAACAAAGGCTAAGGCTGTTTCATGAAGTCTTGGCCTCCCTGGCAGAAGGAAACTAGGAAAAGACAGCCGTGAATACAGGGTTAATGAGTAAATTTTTAAGCAGACACTGCTTCAGAGATTCACAGTCTCTGTGGGAAGAAAAAAGTCAAAATTAATTCATTCTATGTGCTCAGAAGCCATGGGTCTAGCCCAGGGGCATGGCCATGTCTCTTTTATCATTATGCAATGATCCAGCTGCCCTCCGAAGTCAGAGAGGGCCCTTGGGTAATCAGTCGACAACCCCAGCTTGGCCTCCTAAGAGGACACCAGAGCCAATTAAAAGACAGGTCACCTGGGTTTGACAAGGAGGGCGGCCAGCTTGGTCTTCACCGAGCAGAATGTAAACAGTAGGCATCAGTGCAGTAGCTGCGAGAGCCTGGGCGAGCAGGTCACGTGCTGAAAGCCTGACAGGCCCTTGGAGGATTGGGCAACAGTGAACTGCAGGAACAAAGTCCCAGAGCAGGGGTACACCAAGTACCTCACCGTCCACATTCCCAGTGTGTTGCAACAGGGCAGACTCTTATCCAGGGATGACGATGTTTTTTATTTTTATTCCCTTCCCGTTTTTTGTAATGCTCTTCTAGACATGTGTGCTGTGGATACAGAGTTCTGTGGACACAGCTGATGCTTTTGAAGAGCTTGCTGCCTCACAGCATGGGACATGGAACTTTCTGGTGGCCTGGGCGAAGGTGGAGGTTCTCAACCTTGGCTGCACACCTGGTTGAGTTGGTCTAGAGAGGGGTCTAGGTGTCCATACATTTTTAAAGCTCCCCACATGATTCCACTGTGCAGCCAATGGTAAGAAACACTGAGCTAAGCCACTCCTGGCCTTACTGGGGACCCGGTGAGATGGGCTGGGAGGGTCCATGGCAGGGGTTCTTATGGGAGTCAAGGAGGGGATGGAAGGAAGGGACCAGATGTGAGAATCTGGCAAGTTTTCAGAAAGCACCTGCAGATACATTTTTTTTTTTTGAGTCGGAATCTCACTGTTTTGCCCAGGCTGGAGTGCAGTAGCATGTTCAAGGCCTCCACAGCCTTGACCTGCTGGGCTCAGGTGATCCTTCCACCTCAGTCTTCCAAGTAGTTGAAACTACAGGCATGCGTCACCATGCACGGCTAATTTTTTGATTTATTATAGAGACACAGTTTCACCACGTTGCCCAGGTTTGTTTCAAACCCATGGGCTCATGCAATTCTCTTGCCTTGGCCTCCCAAAGTGCTAGAATTACAGGTGTGAGCCACCGCTCCTGATTGCTGATGCCTTTTTTTTTTTTTTTTTTTTTTT
>NW_007054008.1:9015-12214 GCF_000164805.1 Carlito syrichta
GTCTCGAACCCGCGGGCTCAGGCAATCCCCTCATCTCAGCCTCCCAAAGGCGCAGGATTACAGGCTGAGCCACCGAGCCCGGCTTGCTGATGCCTTTTAAAGCAAATGCCAATAAGCTGAAGTGAGAGAATTGCTGGCCCAGGAGTCTAGGGTTGCCATGAGCTATGATTGTGCCATTGCACTCCAGCCTGGGTGACACAGTGAGACCTCATCCCTTTAAAAAATTAATTAATTGGGCCAGGTGCGGTGGCTCATGCCTATAATACCAGCACTTTGGGAGGCCAGCGTAAGAGGATTGCCTGAGCCCACAGGTTCGAGACCAGCCTGGGCAACTTGGCGAAACCTCATCTCTAGAATAAATAAAAAATTAGCCAAGCATGGTTGCATATACCTGTAGTTCCAGGTACTTGGAAGGCTGAGGCAGCAGAATCACCTGAGCCCAGCAGGTCGAGGCTGCGGTGACTGTGAGTGTGCCACTGCACTGGAGTGACAGCCTGGGTGACAAAGTAAGCCTCCAATGCACAAATAATAATTAATTAACTTACAAAGACAAAGCAGATGCCATGACGGAGTCTCATTCATCTATTCTCTCTCTCAGTCATCCTGTGTTTCAGGGAAGTGAAGACAAACTGAGACCCAACTCCTGCTCTCAGGAGACAGACTCGTGAACACATGACAGAGTAACAGAAGTTGGCTGTGGGCTGTATATGTTCTTCATAACTGAGGTCTATGGGTCACCCCATTCTGTGAGTGAGAGGCGAACTCACCCCCACCGCCAAGCATGCTGGGAAGAGGTTGAAACCAAAATATTCCATGAGAGCTTGGAAGGAGGGCTTGGACAGAGGAAAGGCAGGAACTTCCAGGGTTTTCTGGGCTTCCTCTCCAGAGCCCGTGTCTGGAAAAGTCTGCGAAATAGGTGCCCCGAAGGCTACCTCACTGGACATTCATTTGTATTTTATGAAAACATTGCCCACTGGAGTGCGTGCCTAGGTGACTTTGACGGTGGTGCTGCGGGAAGCTGATACTGTCTGGAAGGGTCCAGGAGGTGTCTGTCATTTAACAAGGAAGTGCCTGTGAGGAAACAGGGGATCGGAGTTATGCCTATAAGCTCTGAAGAAGCCACATCTAGAAGCCAGGCAGACATCCTCGACTTCCTCCTGTTTTCCCAGAGCCTTTGGTGAAATCGATTTGAGGGCAGGCCTGTGACCACCCTTTGGGCTGGCATGGCATCGGACGCCGGCATCCCTTGGGGCCAAGGGAGTTGTGGCAACCCCAGAAGTGCTGGGGGACTCACCACAGCATGGGCAGTGCCATGGTTTGCACGTGTCCCCCAAAATTTCATATATTGGAAACTTAATCCTTAGTGCAACAATGTTGGGAGGCAGGAACTAAGAAGAGGAGGCCAGATCATAAGGACAGAGCCCTCAGGGCTGGATTAATGTCATAGTCACTGGAGTGGGTTAGTTATCAGGGGTTAGTTAACACTAGAGTGGGTTACTATAAGGCAAGTCCAGCCTCAGCACCTGTCAGTCTGGGGTGCTCACTTCTGTCTTCTACCCAGTCCTCACTAGATGTCACGCCATGTTCTTGGACTTCCCAACTCCAGAACCGTGAGTGGAATAAGTCTCTTTTCTTTATAAACCACCCGGTCTGTAGTATTCTGTTATAGCAGCAAAATGAACTAAGACAGGCAGTGACCCAGAGTGACGAGGTCCCGCTCCTAAGACCTCATCCAAAGACCCTCTGAAAGACACTAAATGAAAGGGGGAAAGGCCAGGCATGGTAGCTCATGCCTGTAATCCCAGCACTTTGGGAGGTGGAAGCAGGAGGATTGCCTGAGCCCGCAGGTTCGAGACCAGCCTGGGCAACTTGGCCAGACCTCGTCTCTACGATAAATGAAAAAATTAATTGTGTGTGGCGGCGCATGCCTGTGGTCCCAGTTACTAGGAAGGCTGAGGTGGAAGAATCGCCTGAGCCCAGCAGGTAGAGGCTGCAGTGCCCAGGAGCAGCATGCCACTGCACTCCAGCCTGGGTGACAGTGAGTCTCCAACTCAAAAGAAAAAAAAAAAAAAAGGAAACAGGAGTTGAGTTCTGCTGCCATGCTGGTGGGAATGTAAGACCAGTGGGCTTTGGGTTTATTCACGTGACCTCATTTGTACCCATAACCTAGTGAGGCTTGGGCAGAATGTAGGTTGGGAACATTCAAGTGTCAATTTAAGTACTGCATGAGATAATAAAGGACTATGTGTGGGCAAGAGGAAAACCAGGGAAGCGAGGTCTCTCTGGGCAAAGGGTCATGAGAGTCAAGGATGGCCTCTCAGCCACACCCTCTGAACTGGGTTTTAAAGGGTGAATGGATGTGAGCCAAGGTGACTGAGAGGATCTGTCCAGGTGCAGGGGACAGCATGCACACAGACATGTGGGACAAATGCCATCTGTGATCTGGGAACTGTTTGTGGCTGGGACCTGGGATCTGAGGCTATCGGGGCAGATGGCGTCCCACTGGGGAGAGCTGTTGACATCCTTAGAAGCGTAGACCTTGTCTTGTAGCCAATGCGGACGCCCAAAGAATTCTAATCAGGATTGTGATGTGAGCTGACGGGTGAAGATATCTGTCCTGCAGCTATGGGACACTGTCACCCGTGAGGGGGAAATCCTTGCTGAGATCAAGTATCTTTCCTTGCTGCCTCATCCTGTTTTTGGAGAAGAGGAGAGAACGGGTTTCTGTTGAATCACTGACAACCCACTGTTTCTCCAGAGCTGACGGGGAAGGAGTCAGCCACGGTCTCCATTGCATTATCTACTGCTCACTCCCATCAAAACAAAGGGATGCCTTTCAATATCAGAGCAGCGTAAAAAACCCTGCCTTCCAAATAGGCCCTAACCTCTCTGATGCAGCTTACCCAATAGCTAACTCTACCAAGGGTAAACAAAAGGAACGAAACTTTGGCCTGCAGAGGTCTGCTACCTCCTCACCCTCACCCTCCACTCCTAGACAGTTTACTTTGACTCTCCTTTGAAATTCCCTTTTCTCCCAATTCCTAGCATGATTCCAATCACTGTTTGGGTCAACTGCTGCCTCCTCTACCCAGTGCTACAAGAAATTGCTACAAGAAAGCAGTGTGAGCCGGGCTTGGTGGCTCAGCCTGTAATCCCGCGCCTTTGGGAGGCTGAGGTGAGTGGATTGCCTGAGCCCGCG